>NW_021279705.1:0-7610 GCF_002162155.2 Triticum dicoccoides
GAAATCATAGGCCCATGGATTTTTTTTCTTGTCCTTGTGAGATGATTGTCACAGACAGAGCCTGAACATCAGCCTTAGTCTAGCTTTCACTTTGAGTTGCTGGACTTTGCATAGTTGGACTTTGTCCACAACATGAGCAGGTGATACGGTATGAAGCACATCTAGAAAAATAACGCTAAAAAAAGAAAACACCGACCTGAACCACCAACAAGCTCATGGTTGACTAGTTCAGAAAAGGTCTCCAGGGGCTCATGTCACATTGATAACTTCGTGGCTAGAATTGACCTTAAATAAAGAAAAGGAAAGCGTAGGTCATGACCTTCCCACCAAAGATATAACCAAGGATGGTGGACTTCATCAAACACTTCTAGGCATGCTTTTGTCTGTTGATATAAGATTTCCCCCATGCTGTCCTCAAGTGGTATGACATTGATTCTTGTAGAACGTATGATGTGTTTCATACAAGCTTGAGGCGGGTGTGCTTCCAAGCATTGGATCAAGGGGTGCTTTGAGGACCTCCCTATTCGTCGATGATAGTATGATCTTCATCAACCCCACAACCGAGTTTAAGGCCGTCGTGGATGCTTGACATCTCCGGCGAGGCCATCAGACTATGCACTAATTTCACAAAGAGCACAATAACTTCGATTTTCTACGACCTAAAATTTTGTCTGCTGCAATCGGTGAATATGGGTATGAGATCAAGCATTTTCCATGCACTTATCTAGGCATGCCACTATTAGATTCCATGTTGTGCTAGATTGACTTCGTACTAGCAATCGATGGGGTGGGGAATAAACTAACATGATGGAAATTAATGCAAGTTTCACAGGATGGTTTGATTATGCTAGTGAAACACGTGTTGTGGCTATGACTAAGATGGATGTGGATTTCCTTGACCGATATGCACAAAACATGGGTCGGTCTGCCAATGCCAACTGATAAGAGAGTTCAAGCTCTGTTCATTGCCTCACTCATCTTCCACATGGGCAACGGGGAGTGCGTCTGATTCTCAATGGACCCTTTGATGGATGGCGTGATGTTTTGTCAGTAATACCCAGCTCATTGCGCTACAGAAAGAAACTCACAATTGCCCAGGCCATGGACAAGGGCCAATTGACAAGGCATCTACAGGCGACAATTTCGGTCGAAACGCTACGCGGCAGCGGGAAACATGTGGCTCTAGGGGACCAGACGGACATAGTTTCTTGGAGGTGGATGGCGAATGAGGAGTTATGTACTGCTTCGGCTTACGTGATTCAGTAAGAGGGGCATAACATACAGGCATCGAGGTTATTATTAGGGGGGTAGAGGTGCTTCTTAAGTGCAACCAGTTTTCCTGGATGGGTGTTCTGGGAAGAATTCTAACAGCTCACAACCTTGACAAGAGAATCTGGCCACACAACCCACTTTGTCAGCTCCGTCGTGTCACCCCGGAAATGCCAGGTCATCTGCTCGACGAGTGTGCCTTTAAGGTGGAAATTTCGCACAAAGTGTTGCAATTGACTGAGCAACGGGGCCAACTTGCGCCATCTTTGCGATGTTGTCGCTTGTTGTCTGGTGGGAGCACACAAGGGCTTAGGTTCTAGCAAAACAAGACACATCATGGAGCTTGCTAGTGCAGCTTGTATGGTGGCAAACTTGGATGGAACGGCATGCTCGAATCTTAAACAACAACTACTCAATGATCAACCAAATCACTGCTCGAAAAAAGAAAGATTTGGGCTAGTGGATGGTAGCTGGCAAGCATAAATTTAGGACAGTAAAACTGAGCATAAGCCGAGCTCTCTCATGCCTCTAGCAATTTGAGTCACAGGATTCACGTTTAGATCAATCTTGACCATCAGATATGCTTCATTAGCATCCTGGCCCAACTCATGTAGCATTCTGGCCCAGCTGTCACAAGGGTTGTTGCTCAGAAGTAAAAACAAAGCCTCTAGTTAATTGGGCCGCTTGAGGCGGCACAATTAATTGAACAACATCTGATTCTGATATGTCTATGGCTTGCTGCTGCTCTCCCTTGCCCATAAAAAAACTGGCCGAGCCTGAGAGGATGCGAGGGACGCGAAGAGAGGACGTGTGCGAGATTATCCTAGCGAACCCAGCCCAGGCGAGCGAGGAGAACCAAGGAGATCCCCAGAAATGACAAAGGAGATATTTTTGTGTGTTTGATGGATCCACTTATTTCATCAATCCATTGTTTGTAGGTGGAGAATTTACTTCGATTCAGATGGAAAAGAAGCACTAATCTGCAGAAAAGTGACGAAGAACTTCTGGAACCTAAGAAAGAGAAGCATGTTTTCACAAAATTCTGAGAAGATCTGCTAAAATGCTAATAATACACCCCATTTAAATACGCTACTTTTCTGCACAAATTACTCAGCTCTCAACTCTGAATAAATAGCTAGCTGACCCCGTTCTTTCTTCAGGGTCATGACTGATATGGGTCACGCTGCTGTTTTGTTGTGCTTAATGATAACCCTTTTACTGTCCGGCCTGCCCGAACGTCATCAACGACAAGCAGCTCGGTGCGTGGTCGTAACTCATACTCCATGTATTGTGCGGTCTTTCCTCATTAGCTGCAAGTACTTTTGACAACATGCTATTTATCCGTTCAAGTTAACCTGAAGAATTGTTATTCTTTGTAAGTCTAGTTTGTCCAATCTTTTATCTTGAGTTGTTTTTGGATAATCTTTTTCTCTGACTCGGCCATATCATAAAATACAACACCAACTTTTTACATGCTTATATGTATGGTGTATGGAATTTGTTACTTCTTTGCAGGACGTATGTAATACATTGAATGCAACCACCGCAGAACCCGTATTCTAGGATTTTACATGCTCTTATATATGATGTCAGCACTAACAAAGAAAAATACTTTCTAAATGATTCTTGCCAAGGTTCTAAAAAATTATCGCAGACAGGGTTTTGTTTTGTTCACCTCAGAACATGACTTCTCTATATTTTCTCTCCTAGGCCTAAGGCTTTGAGCTCCGTGTAAGCTATTTCTATGATGAAAGGGATGATAAGTTAGTCCTTTTAGACATGGCATATGCATAGATTATTTCAAAATGATAATATTTGGGGCACCCATAATAGTACCGGCAATTTGCACCGATTATTTATATATGAGAAACCCTCACTTGGCCTTTATGAAGCATTGCTGGTATTCAGTCAAATTTAGTAACGCTTCTAAGCAATGTGGTCTCTTTATGCTCGGTGGATCTCGCCGAAGCTTTATTGCATTCATTAAGAGATGAGCTTGTGACTTTGAGAGGACACCTTCCATTTATCAAGAGTTAATGGGCAAATGCTACTGAAACTTGAACATGACATTCATGCAAATTTCCTTTCTTTCTTAGTTTTCTTGAAATACTAGATTTATCAAGGGTCATCTTTATATAGTTATTTCTTGATCATATATTCAAAGACATCCATTTGAGCTATTGGTTCCACTTCTGTGGCCATTGATTCCAGAATGCCGCTCGCTATGGATGCACAACAACGATGACATTGAGGCCATCAGGACATACCAGTTAATGTGCCAGAACTGGCAGTCTGATGCCTAAGTTAACTGCATAACCTGGCACCCAAAATCTCAATGTGTGTTGCGATAATCATATTTACTTTACGGTTGTTTCATTCTCCATACAATTGTTTTCTATGTGCATGACATATGTTAGCATTGAACGAATATATGATACTTAGGAATGTGATGCCATGATGATAACTTTCATCCTTCTTGGATCTATATTTCAGAACAACCAGGACACCCAAACCAATTTGGGCAACTCTAATTAATATCGCCAACCATGTGTTGTAGTTCCACGTAATTATCCTCCTAAAACTGGCACATTGCGATTCTTTGTGCAGATTTTTTTCATTATATCTGCATGTTCCTAGCATTCATTTGTTATGTCTCATTTATGTTTAAACTCACACATGCCATAAAACATGTTGGGGACGTAAGAGTTTGTTTGCCTGTTGAAAACTGATACTGCTTTATTTTCCCTGCCTAACCATTATCCCCATGTGTGTGGTGCTATTCCTTCTGCTACAGCTTGCATTAATACAAAATGCCAATTAACTACACCAGCATGCATATGGACAGGTACTATTCCTTAGTTGGATGGGATCACTTTGTGGACTTTGTTGGAAAAATACAGTTGTGTGGCAGGAGAAGAAGTTGGATGAATTTATTTTGGCCAGTTTTTGTACATATTATGACTTGCTATTGTACTGGCACTTTAGTATCTTCAATTATATGTATGTAATTTGTGAAGATATGAATATTATGTTGAAGAATAGAACAAAATTGTGAGGGTTACAAACAGTACAAAATTTCCTCAATATTTCTATCATTCTTGTGTTAAGATATCTTTAGATGGGCAGGCACAACAACATGTTGTAATTACTCCGTACAGTATCATTGTACAGAAAAATTAGGTGCCCTTGGAGGAAAATTAATTTGGCTTGATGCTTACATTCTCACTTAGACAAAACTTCAAGTATATATATTTGATTCATTAGTTTTATTTGCATGGAAAACTACATATTTTGGTCACAAAAATGCCGAAGGCAATTTGTCTTCCTATAACGCCTATTTAATTTTACCTCCTTGTCAATTGAGTCCTGAAGATAAACTCATACCAATTTATTTTTCTTCGTGTCGATTTAATCCTAAAGATAAATTCACACCGTTCTATTGGATGAATGGATGAGGCCATTATGGTTTGTGGTGGGGTCCATATGCAATGCAAACAAATAAGGGTCACAACCAAGCCAAGGGAGACTCGATGGAACTTCCATCTGCACCCTCTCATTTCAAAATAAACAAAAACTACAATTTTTACAGAAATATCTAACACAATCAATCAACGATGAAAACAGTCCGGCGCGGCAACGTGCGCCATCAACGATCTAGTTGGCGTTGATGATTCATAGACCAAGAGAGCCGGACTAGTATTTTTTTTCAAATGCCGTACTAGTATATTAGATTAGAGGAGTTCTTGGGGTGCACCCCATGGTGCTGTGGTGGGGTACTGCCTTTGTAAACCGACACTTCATGTAATGTCTGTAACAACTTTCTTCTCCTTCTAATTGATTCAATGAAAATCTACACAGCCAGCATTTCGTCAAAAAAAGTATCTTCTTAATTATGCTTCTCAGGCTGATCAAAATTAATTGACGCACAGTTACTGCTACTTTAGTACAAAGTTGTACTAAGTGTGTGTCAATTAATATGGATCGGAGGGAGCATCATTAGTCTTAAACTTTTCAGCATCTATGTATCTATAAGAGCGACAACCGTGTGTATGGCTGATGTACTTTGCCTCTACCATAGAAAAATCTCTAACGACCAAGCATCAATTCCTCATAACTTCTCAGAGTAACATGGGCTGCCATGCACACAAAGGAATCCCGGGAAGCAGTAGTTCACCTTATAAATTGCAAATGATAGAGTAGTTGCAAGAAGCTACAAGAGAGCAACTAAGAGTCTTAGTTAATAGTAGCATGTCCTTTTGATCTCTCCATGCACATTATGGAGCTAGTTAGGATTGAGAAGCAGCCAGGAACAAAACTACATGATTACCACGGCATCAGGCGTTCTGCTAGTACTACAAGACATTGTGTCCATGTGTTGAATCTTCAATATATTGTCAAGATTGCAGGGCGATGTGTGCAGTAGTACTAAAGATAACTCAGAGGAAGGCAATCACGTCAACATGGAGCTGGAGGATGCCACCATCTTGGATTATAAAGTGTTGGACCATTCCATCACCAAAGATGACAACCTAGAAATGATGGACGCATAACTCACCTGGAATAATCAGGAACTCAATTAGCGGAACAGTGATCTCGTCATTCACTTCAAAAGCCCCAAAAGGGTTTGGTAATATTAACAAGATTAGTTACCCTGAGAGGACAAGACCTTGTTAGATTTTTGAATTTTTTTATTGTGTCTTTGCTAGTATGACAAATAGACAATGGATGCTGTGTCACTCCATTATGTTCAGATCTTCGAGCTTGTGTGATTTCATAGCTACCTGTGCCATGGTATTAGTAGGACTGGGCTTTCTGAATTCTGTATATGTTAATATATAAGGATCTGGATTTTGTTTACAATGTTTTAACCCTGACCAATATGTGGTAAAGATAATAAAACCGGCACGTTTAGTTGAGTGAAATCTAAGAAAACAATTACATCAAGGTATTGCATTTATGATGTATCTTAGTTCATGTTCTTCAGCATTTAAATGTTTCGGATGATCATCACTAGTAGAAAAGGGGGCAAAGGTCCAGGTCGAATCAGCCCATTAGTCCCGGTCAGTCAAGAACCGGGACCCATGGGGGCATTGGACCCGGTTCGTGAGCCCCGGGGGCCGGCCGGGCCACCTGGGCCATTGGTCCCGGTTCGTTTGGACCTTTTGGTCCCGGTTGGTGGGACGAACCGGGACAAATGGGCCTCGCTCCTGGCCCACCACCATTGGTCCCGGTTGGTGGCTCGAACCGGGACCAATGGCTATTAAAGTTTGTAACAAAATTCTAATTACTTATTTATTTTCTTTTATGATAATTCTTTTTGCTTTTAATGTTTTGAACAAAATTCTAATTACTTATTTATTTTCTTTTATGATAATTCATTTTGCTATTAAAGTTTGTAACAAAATTCTAATTACTTATTTATTTTCTTTGATGATAATTCTTTTTGCTTTTAATGTTTTGAACTAAATTCTAATTACTTATTTATTTTCTTTTATGATAATTCTTTTTGCTATTAAAGTTTGTAACAAAATTCTAATTACTTATTTATTTTCTGTTATGATAATTCTTTTTGCTTTTAATGTTTTGAACTAAATTTTAATTACTTATTTATTTTATTTTATGATAATTCTTTTTGCTATTAGAGTTTCTAACAAAATTCTATATAATTTTAGTTTCAATACTACTAGAGGTTTATAAAAGCTTTTTAGTTGATTCCTTTAGTATCAGTTCTAAGGCTGTTACAAAGGCATTTTATTTGGTACAGGTTTTAAGGCTGGGGCCCCACGAGCACCTTTTAGTACCGGTTCGTGGCATGAACCGGTAAAAGAGTTTTTTAGTTGATTCTTTCTGCAGCTGTTTTTAGTCCCACCTCGCCAAGCGAGAGGCACCCGCAGCGGTTTATAAGCCCTGAGTGTAGAGACGATGAAGGGAGAAGCGCAGTGCTCACCTACACGTTGGCTTGAAGGTAAGCAACGTGCAGCTGAGCATTGCGCCTCTCTTTTATTTTGGCATGGTATCATCATTTCATCCGCATAGCATATGCAAGAAAGTTGAGACGGTTACGGCAAAAACCGGATGCACTTCGTGTACAAAACGGACAATCTCTTTCGAAGTATCAGGATTTCATACGGAAACTTGTCTGTTACAACATGCATTTCAAATGAACTACAAAAAGGTTGAATGTTGGCATGGTATCATCATAATAGTTGTGGAGAAAGTCTTCACTTTTTCTTCGCTTGTGTCCTTTCCTTATTGCGCTAACAGAAAGTTTATAATTTTTTTAAAACTAAAAGCAAAAAGAATTAAAAAATAAAGCAAAAAACAAAAGAAAATAAGTAATG
>NW_021279705.1:9460-16086 GCF_002162155.2 Triticum dicoccoides
GCCGCCCCGACGCCGTCGCCACCCCGCGCCATCGTAGCCGCCCCGCGCCATCGTCGCCCTGCACCGTCGTCGCCGCCCCGCGCCGTCCCGCGCCGCCCGTCGCCGTCACCGTCGCCGTCCCCTGCCCGTCGCACTCGCCGCGTCCCTCACGCCGTGGCCATCCCGTGAGCAAATTTTTTGCTAATTTAATTTGATGTAGTAGTTAATTTAGATGTGTAGTATAATTTAGATGTGTAGTTAATTGAGTTAGATTTTGTTAGATTTTTTTGTAGTGCGTAGATTTTTTTGTTAGATGTGTAGTTCATAGATTTTTTTCATATTGTGTAATTTTTTCATATTTTGTTAGATTTTTTTCTGTAAATATTTTTTTTTGTGATATTATTGTTGAATATGCATGTTTGTATGTTCGTGTATATGCAAAAATCGAATATGTCAATATTTTATGATTTTTTTTCTATTCATAGAATTTTTATGATTTTTTTCTGTTGTAATTTTGTTCATAGAATTTTAATGATTTTTTTGTTCATAGAATTTTCTTTCTCAGTTTATGTATATGTTCATATTGTGTATGTATAGGAAAATTGTGCATGATCAAAGTCATTTATGAATATGTTCATATTTGGAATAGAGGAAAAAGGAAAATAAGAAGAGAAAGTGTTTAATATAATTAGTTAGAAAAATAATAGTACTATAGTTAAACTAGTTTATTTTTAGTAAGTACTACTTTGTTTTATTTATAGTAAGAGCTTTATATATAGTTGAACTAGCTAGTTGATTTAATAAACCAATTTATTTTACTATATATAGAAGTAGTTTATTTTTACTAAGTACTACTTTATTTATTTATAGTAAGTGCTTAGTAGTTGAACTAGTTGATTTAAGTAATAAAACTACTTTATTTAACTATATATAGAAGTAGTTCCCGCATCGACATCGACGATGCCTATCCCGAATCCTCATCGTCGTCGACTCGGCGGTGGATGTCGTGGTTCTAAGTCTGACAGTAGAGTGGCGGGTAGGTATGGAGAGGCAAGGTTCTAGCTATGGAGAGGTTGTAAACACAAGAGATGTACGAGTTCAGGCCCTTCTCGGAGGAAGTAAAAGCCCTACGTCTCGGAGCCCAGAGGCGGTCGAGTGGATTATGTGTATATGAGTTACAGGATGCCGAACCCTTCTGCCTGTGGAGGGGGGTGGCTTATATAGAGTGCGCCAGGACCCCAGCCAGCCCACGTAATGAAGGGTTTAAGGTGTATTAAGTCCGGGGCGTTACAGGTAACGCCCCACATAAAGTGTCTTTAACTATCATAAAGTCTACTTAACTACATGCCGTTGCAGTACAGAGTGCCTTTTGACCTCCCGATAGTCGAGTGAGTCTTCGTGGTCGAGTCCTTCAAGTCAGTCGAGTGAGTCTCTCGTTGGTCGACTGGAAGGTGACCTCTTCTAAGGGTGTCCTTAGGCAGGGTACTTAGATCAGGTCTGTGACCCTACCCTAGGTACATGACCCCATCATTAGCCCCCGAATGGATTGAGGCTTTGAGTGACGGAGGAGTTGATGCTGTTTCCGATTGACCTTTGCACACTGGTCGTGCGTTGTCCTGAATCCAGAGAATCTCTTCGTTGATAGTAAGCAACTTGTCTTCAGTCGACTCGATCCATTCTTTTCTTTCGTCGAGTGATCTTTCGGGCTTCATCGATTTCCGAGCGACGGATCGCAGGAAATCCCGCGCCTGACAGACTGATCTGCCGTTAGCGGATTCCGCGGGATGCGAAATTTGGGGAAACGCGCGAAGCGGAGCGGACCGCGGCGTTCGGATGGGACGGGGCATAGACGCCTCGATTCCCGCGCCGCTTTCTTCGCCATGTATCCCGCCCGCGTAACAGTTCCAGGATATGATTAGATCGACCGGGCCCACCTGTCATCCACTCAGAAGGAATCTTATAAATGCGCCCGGCGGGGGTTTTCTTTGAGCAGTGCCTCAGCATCCTCTCTCTGCCCTCTCCGTCTCCGCCCAACGCGCTCGCTCTCGCCTCCGCACCACTTCTCCTCACGCGCCTCGCCGGTAGCCATGGTCAAGGAGAAGACGGCGGCGCTGGAGCGCGCGAAGAAGGCGTCGGCGACGGAGAAGGCGAAGGGGAGATCCACCAGCCGCGGTGGGTCTTCGTCTAGATCTCGCCTGCCGAAAGGCTGGGTCCAGGGAGATTGGATCCAGTCGACCATCACGGAGAAGGATCTCCTCGACATGGCCAACGAGGGCCTGATCCCCCATGGAGCTGCGAGGCTTCCGGGGAAAGAGTGGCAGCCCCAGCCGGAAGAGGGTGAGTGCGTGCTTCTGGCTACCCATGTCGACCGCGGATTCTCTTTACCGCCGAGCGTTTTCTTCCGTGGTTTCTTGAACTTCTTGGGAGCGCAACTCCACCACTTCACCCCGAATTCTATTGCCTATCTTGCCGCGTTTGTGTCTATGTGTGAGAGTTTTCTGGGCTGTCGACCGCATTGGGGCTTGTTCAAGCACATATTCACATGTCGCTCTCAAACCGTGAAGAAGGAGAGCCCAGGTGATGAAAGAACCCGAGTGGTCCAAATGTGTGGAGGTCTGGGGATCCAGGTGAGGAACAAGAGCACCTTCCCAGCCATGACATTTCCCGAGTCAGTCAGAGGCTGGCAGTCGACCTGGTTCTACTGCCAGGATGAGTCGACGCCGGTGCAGTCGAGTGGACTTCCTCAATTTACCATGGACCGAGTGAACAAGCCCTCCTCTCTGAAGTTGATTCCGGAGGAGAAAGCTGACGTGAAGATGCTGATGGAGCGCGTAGTTCAGTTGGTTCGGGAGGGAGTGACGGGTATGGATCTCCTGGAGGTTTTCCTTAGGCGCCGAATCCAGCCTCTTCAGTTCCGGAGCCATTGCATGTGGTTGTACTGCGGGACTGAGGATGTGACTCGGGTCAATCCAGAAACAGTCGACGATACCACTCTGGAAAGGTGGATGGCCGCTGTTACTGGGAACAAAGATAACCCTCGCGGAGCCAGAAGGATTCCTCCACTCGACTGCCACAGCGATCCAAACAAGGTATGCCTGCTCCACTTCCCATTGTGTTCTCGTCATATTTATCTCTTTTTTCTCTGCCGATCGGTCGACTGATCTTTGTCTTGTTGTCCATCAGGCCCTCACTGAACTGTACTCAATGCCCAACGGAGCGCAGGCTCTGACTGAGGAGGGAGAAGCGAGCGGGGGCGAGAGCCAGGAGGAGGAGTGGGACTCGGATGCCGCTGAGGCCGATGATGATGACGATGACGATGATGATGATGACGATGAGGACGAGGAAGAGGAGGAGGAGGAGGTCGCACCACCGCGCTCGGAAAGGCGGTCGAAACTTGTCCATGATATAGCGACCGAACGCGGCGAAGGGGTTGCGACTGCTACACAGTCGACCAAGCGCCCTCGGACCACCTCTCCGGCGCCGACTAAAAAGGCGTCGAAGCAACCCAGGGCGGCCCCGTCGAAGCCGACCAAACACCTGCCGAAGATGAAGGTGTCCATCCCCACCATATCAGGGTAATCATGTTGCTTAAGTCTTCTTGTTTTGTGTGAACTTTGTCTCTAGTTGGCGCTGGAGTTAGTCGATTGATTCTTTGGAGTTGCAGTGCTGCTACTTCTGAGACCTCAGCCCGGGCTAATGACCATGAGATGGAGGACGCAGCAACCTCAAAACCAGGTACTATACTCTTAACGCCATTTTTAGTCGACTGACTCATGATCTCTAACTCTGAATCTTTTCTGTAGCTCCATCCAATGTTGTTATCACTCTCCCTGATGATGATGAAGATGAGGAACCACTGAAGCACGGAATGAGAAGGAAGGCGTCTGTCAGCAGGGTGACCCAGGATGTGACGGTGCCTGAGACTCTGGTCGCGGCGGAGGAGAACACCACTCGACACACCGTGTCCTTCGCAGATCCACTGACGAGCGCCCCGCAGCCCTCCCTCTTCACGACGCACCACGTCCCAGAGGACCAAGCTGGCGCGGCGAAGGAGGCGATACGCCAGGCAGGAATCATGATGGAGCAGTTGAAGACCATCCGGGATGCGAGCCAGGCAGCTTACGACGCCAGTTCTGCCCTCCAAAGCAATGTTCAGGTCAGTCGACCACCATTTGTTCTGCTAGGATATGGTACCAAAAACTTTTCCTTTCCAGAATTTATAGTAGTCACCCACTGGGTGTGTCGATTTAAACTCCGTGTTAGCGGGGGCACGCTGAGTGCACCCGCTGGGTGTAGTCCCCAAGGCGAAGGTCGACTGCTGGCAGTCGGCCTTAGGATTTATAATTTCAATCTTTCCGTCATTCGACTATGGCGACTGGATTTCGCAAACCGGTCGACTGGTCGACTCTGTCTTCAATAGGATTAGTGGGGGCACGCTGAGTGCACCCACTGGGTGTAGTCCCCAAGGCTAAGGTCGACTGCTGGCAGTCGGCCTTAGGCTTTATAATTTCAATCTTTCCGTCATTCGACTATGTCGACTGAAATTCGCAAACCGGTGGGGGCACGCTGAGTGCACCCACTGGGTGTAGTCCCCGAGACTGTGGTCGACTGCTTGCAGTCGATTACAGTCTTAAAGAATATATCTCCCTTTTTTTTGAGGTCGACTGGTCGACTCTATTTTCAACAGGATTAGTGGGGGCACGCTGAGTGCACCCACTGGGTGTAGTCCCCGAGACTACGGTCGAATGCTTGAATTCGGCTGTAGTCTTAGAAACGCGTGATTTTTCCTTTTCCACTCGGAAGTGAACTATATTTGACATTTAGTCGATTGGTTCTTCGCAGAACTCCTGTGATCTTGTGGCTCGCTATTCTGAGCTGGAAAATAAGCACGTTCAGCTTGAGCTGAATTTGAAGCTGGTTCAGGAGAAACTGACGAAGGCAAAGGAGGAGACCGAAGGTATGTTTGGTGAGACCTTGACGACTGCTTTTTCCCTTCATTTGTTTCAAAATCTGATCTTGCTGTAACTTGCAGGTAAGGTGAGGGAGGCCCAACGGAAGAAGGAGCTTGAACTAGCTGAGAAGGTCAAGCTTGTTGATGAGAAGTTAGCTTCAGTCGCCAAGCTTGATTAAGAAAATGCCAATCTGAAAGCTGCTCTTTGGAAGAAAAAAGATCTGGAGGCCTTCCTGAATGGTCTTGCCAAGAAGCTATTTCTTATGCTTGAAGGTAAATCTCTATGCTCGGCGATCATTTCCAACCGTGGTTTTTCCATTCGACCATTGCCTTGACTCGGTGATCGTCCTTGCAGAATTTTGTCAAAACTTTGAAGAAGAAACTAGCCGGCTGGAACCAAACCTTGACCCCGTCAATTCTTCGATGGACGACGAAGTTGCCATGAATGTGTTCCGACTGGAGTCCCGTGTTGCAGCTGTCGTGGACTATCTCGCAAGGCTGAAGGTCGCCACATCTCGCATCGACTCGACGCTCTGGCCCGGGGAGACTCTTCAGAATGACCTCGAGTCGCTGATGGCTCGCTTGAACACGATCCCTGGTCGAGTGCAGGAGTGGAAAAAATCCTCGGCTCGGTGCAGTGCAGATGTTGCTCTGTGTCTGGCCCGAGTTCACTGCAAAGATGCGCGAGAAGACAAGCTGGCGGCCCTCCGGGTGGCCAACACCAAGAAACACGACTTCATGTCCTTTACGGAAACTTTCCTTGCGGCTGCCACTTGGATCGCAGATGGGATTGATCTTGATGAGTTTGTTGCATCTTCCAGCCCTCCACAGGAGGGGTAAAAAACTTCTTCTAAGCTCGACGCTTTAAATTTGCCTCGGTATGCCGAGTGGAGTTGTAACCGATAAACCTTAACGGGCTTAGCGCCTGAGCACTTCCGGTTCCTTTAGGTATCGATCCGAACTTGAATTTGTCGTTTGAATATGATTGCTTTTGGCTCGAAATGTCTTTTGCAGGTTCAAAGCAGGGCGCTTACTGCAATCGACTTATTCCTTAATCCACTTAGGTGAGCGCTGGGCTGCAGCTAAGCCCCCGAGTGAGAGGTTTGCTCTTCACGCGGTAGGGTTTTTATATCTTAGGCGAGCACTGAGCTGCAGCTAAGCCCCCGAGTGAGAGGTTTGCTCTTCACTCGGTAGGATTTTTATATCTTAGGCGAGCACTGGGCTGCAGCCAAGCCCCCGAGTGAGAGGTTTGCCCTTCACTCGGTAGGATTTCGATAACTTAGGCGAGTACTTGGACTGCAGCTAAGCCTCCGAGTGGAAGTCTGGCTTACCACTCGGTAGGATTTCGATAACTTAGGCGAGTACTTGGACTGCAGCTAAGCCTCCGAGTGGAAGTCCGGCTTACCACTCGGTAGGATTTTCATAACTTAGGCGAGTACTTGGACTGCAGCTAAGCCTCCGAGTGGAAGTCTGGCTTACCACTCGGTAGGATTTTCATAACTTAGGCGAGTACTTGGACTGCAGCTAAGCCCCCGATTGAGAGGTTTGCTCTTCACTCGGTAGGGTTTTTATATCTTAGGCGAGCACTGAGCTGCAGCTAAGCCCCCGAGTGAGAGGTTTGCTCTTCACTCGGTAGGATTTTTATATCTTAGTTGAGCACTGGGCTGCAGCTAAGCCTCCGAGTGAGAGGTTTGCC
>NW_021279706.1:0-7610 GCF_002162155.2 Triticum dicoccoides
GAAATCATAGGCCCATGGATTTTTTTTCTTGTCCTTGTGAGATGATTGTCACAGACAGAGCCTGAACATCAGCCTTAGTCTAGCTTTCACTTTGAGTTGCTGGACTTTGCATAGTTGGACTTTGTCCACAACATGAGCAGGTGATACGGTATGAAGCACATCTAGAAAAATAACGCTAAAAAAAGAAAACACCGACCTGAACCACCAACAAGCTCATGGTTGACTAGTTCAGAAAAGGTCTCCAGGGGCTCATGTCACATTGATAACTTCGTGGCTAGAATTGACCTTAAATAAAGAAAAGGAAAGCGTAGGTCATGACCTTCCCACCAAAGATATAACCAAGGATGGTGGACTTCATCAAACACTTCTAGGCATGCTTTTGTCTGTTGATATAAGATTTCCCCCATGCTGTCCTCAAGTGGTATGACATTGATTCTTGTAGAACGTATGATGTGTTTCATACAAGCTTGAGGCGGGTGTGCTTCCAAGCATTGGATCAAGGGGTGCTTTGAGGACCTCCCTATTCGTCGATGATAGTATGATCTTCATCAACCCCACAACCGAGTTTAAGGCCGTCGTGGATGCTTGACATCTCCGGCGAGGCCATCAGACTATGCACTAATTTCACAAAGAGCACAATAACTTCGATTTTCTACGACCTAAAATTTTGTCTGCTGCAATCGGTGAATATGGGTATGAGATCAAGCATTTTCCATGCACTTATCTAGGCATGCCACTATTAGATTCCATGTTGTGCTAGATTGACTTCGTACTAGCAATCGATGGGGTGGGGAATAAACTAACATGATGGAAATTAATGCAAGTTTCACAGGATGGTTTGATTATGCTAGTGAAACACGTGTTGTGGCTATGACTAAGATGGATGTGGATTTCCTTGACCGATATGCACAAAACATGGGTCGGTCTGCCAATGCCAACTGATAAGAGAGTTCAAGCTCTGTTCATTGCCTCACTCATCTTCCACATGGGCAACGGGGAGTGCGTCTGATTCTCAATGGACCCTTTGATGGATGGCGTGATGTTTTGTCAGTAATACCCAGCTCATTGCGCTACAGAAAGAAACTCACAATTGCCCAGGCCATGGACAAGGGCCAATTGACAAGGCATCTATAGGCGACAATTTCGGTCGAAACGCTACGCGGCAGCGGGAAACATGTGGCTCTAGGGGACCAGACGGACATAGTTTCTTGGAGGTGGATGGCGAATGAAGAGTTATGTACTGCTTCGGCTTACGTGATTCAGTAAGAGGGGCATAACATACAGGCATCGAGGTTATTATTAGGGGGGTAGAGGTGCTTCTTAAGTGCAACCAGTTTTCCTGGATGGGTGTTCTGGGAAGAATTCTAACAGCTCACAACCTTGACAAGAGAATCTGGCCACACAACCCACTTTGTCAGCTCCGTCGTGTCACCCCGGAAATGCCAGGTCATCTGCTCGACGAGTGTGCCTTTAAGGTGGAAATTTCGCACAAAGTGTTGCAATTGACTGAGCAACGGGGCCAACTTGCGCCATCTTTGCGATGTTGTCGCTTGTTGTCTGGTGGGAGCACACAAGGGCTTAGGTTCTAGCAAAACAAGACACATCATGGAGCTTGCTAGTGCAGCTTGTATGGTGGCAAACTTGGATGGAACGGCATGCTCGAATCTTAAACAACAACTACTCAATGATCAACCAAATCACTGCTCGAAAAAAGAAAGATTTGGGCTAGTGGATGGTAGCTGGCAAGCATAAATTTAGGACAGTAAAACTGAGCATAAGCCGAGCTCTCTCATGCCTCTAGCAATTTGAGTCACAGGATTCACGTTTAGATCAATCTTGACCATCAGATATGCTTCATTAGCATCCTGGCCCAACTCATGTAGCATTCTGGCCCAGCTGTCACAAGGGTTGTTGCTCAGAAGTAAAAACAAAGCCTCTAGTTAATTGGGCCGCTTGAGGCGGCACAATTAATTGAACAACATCTGATTCTGATATGTCTATGGCTTGCTGCTGCTCTCCCTTGCCCATAAAAAAACTGGCCGAGCCTGAGAGGATGCGAGGGACGCGAAGAGAGGACGTGTGCGAGATTATCCTAGCGAACCCAGCCCAGGCGAGCGAGGAGAACCAAGGAGATCCCCAGAAATGACAAAGGAGATATTTTTGTGTGTTTGATGGATCCACTTATTTCATCAATCCATTGTTTGTAGGTGGAGAATTTACTTCGATTCAGATGGAAAAGAAGCACTAATCTGCAGAAAAGTGACGAAGAACTTCTGGAACCTAAGAAAGAGAAGCATGTTTTCACAAAATTCTGAGAAGATCTGCTAAAATGCTAATAATACACCCCATTTAAATACGCTACTTTTCTGCACAAATTACTCAGCTCTCAACTCTGAATAAATAGCTAGCTGACCCCGTTCTTTCTTCAGGGTCATGACTGATATGGGTCACGCTGCTGTTTTGTTGTGCTTAATGATAACCCTTTTACTGTCCGGCCTGCCCGAACGTCATCAACGACAAGCAGCTCGGTGCGTGGTCGTAACTCATACTCCATGTATTGTGCGGTCTTTCCTCATTAGCTGCAAGTACTTTTGACAACATGCTATTTATCCGTTCAAGTTAACCTGAAGAATTGTTATTCTTTGTAAGTCTAGTTTGTCCAATCTTTTATCTTGAGTTGTTTTTGGATAATCTTTTTCTCTGACTCGGCCATATCATAAAATACAACACCAACTTTTTACATGCTTATATGTATGGTGTATGGAATTTGTTACTTCTTTGCAGGACGTATGTAATACATTGAATGCAACCACCGCAGAACCCGTATTCTAGGATTTTACATGCTCTTATATATGATGTCAGCACTAACAAAGAAAAATACTTTCTAAATGATTCTTGCCAAGGTTCTAAAAAATTATCGCAGACAGGGTTTTGTTTTGTTCACCTCAGAACATGACTTCTCTATATTTTCTCTCCTAGGCCTAAGGCTTTGAGCTCCGTGTAAGCTATTTCTATGATGAAAGGGATGATAAGTTAGTCCTTTTAGACATGGCATATGCATAGATTATTTCAAAATGATAATATTTGGGGCACCCATAATAGTACCGGCAATTTGCACCGATTATTTATATATGAGAAACCCTCACTTGGCCTTTATGAAGCATTGCTGGTATTCAGTCAAATTTAGTAACGCTTCTAAGCAATGTGGTCTCTTTATGCTCGGTGGATCTCGCCGAAGCTTTATTGCATTCATTAAGAGATGAGCTTGTGACTTTGAGAGGACACCTTCCATTTATCAAGAGTTAATGGGCAAATGCTACTGAAACTTGAACATGACATTCATGCAAATTTCCTTTCTTTCTTAGTTTTCTTGAAATACTAGATTTATCAAGGGTCATCTTTATATAGTTATTTCTTGATCATATATTCAAAGACATCCATTTGAGCTATTGGTTCCACTTCTGTGGCCATTGATTCCAGAATGCCGCTCGCTATGGATGCACAACAACGATGACATTGAGGCCATCAGGACATACCAGTTAATGTGCCAGAACTGGCAGTCTGATGCCTAAGTTAACTGCATAACCTGGCACCCAAAATCTCAATGTGTGTTGCGATAATCATATTTACTTTACGGTTGTTTCATTCTCCATACAATTGTTTTCTATGTGCATGACATATGTTAGCATTGAACGAATATATGATACTTAGGAATGTGATGCCATGATGATAACTTTCATCCTTCTTGGATCTATATTTCAGAACAACCAGGACACCCAAACCAATTTGGGCAACTCTAATTAATATCGCCAACCATGTGTTGTAGTTCCACGTAATTATCCTCCTAAAACTGGCACATTGCGATTCTTTGTGCAGATTTTTTTCATTATATCTGCATGTTCCTAGCATTCATTTGTTATGTCTCATTTATGTTTAAACTCACACATGCCATAAAACATGTTGGGGACGTAAGAGTTTGTTTGCCTGTTGAAAACTGATACTGCTTTATTTTCCCTGCCTAACCATTATCCCCATGTGTGTGGTGCTATTCCTTCTGCTACAGCTTGCATTAATACAAAATGCCAATTAACTACACCAGCATGCATATGGACAGGTACTATTCCTTAGTTGGATGGGATCACTTTGTGGACTTTGTTGGAAAAATACAGTTGTGTGGCAGGAGAAGAAGTTGGATGAATTTATTTTGGCCAGTTTTTGTACATATTATGACTTGCTATTGTACTGGCACTTTAGTATCTTCAATTATATGTATGTAATTTGTGAAGATATGAATATTATGTTGAAGAATAGAACAAAATTGTGAGGGTTACAAACAGTACAAAATTTCCTCAATATTTCTATCATTCTTGTGTTAAGATATCTTTAGATGGGCAGGCACAACAACATGTTGTAATTACTCCGTACAGTATCATTGTACAGAAAAATTAGGTGCCCTTGGAGGAAAATTAATTTGGCTTGATGCTTACATTCTCACTTAGACAAAACTTCAAGTATATATATTTGATTCATTAGTTTTATTTGCATGGAAAACTACATATTTTGGTCACAAAAATGCCGAAGGCAATTTGTCTTCCTATAACGCCTATTTAATTTTACCTCCTTGTCAATTGAGTCCTGAAGATAAACTCATACCAATTTATTTTTCTTCGTGTCGATTTAATCCTAAAGATAAATTCACACCGTTCTATTGGATGAATGGATGAGGCCATTATGGTTTGTGGTGGGGTCCATATGCAATGCAAACAAATAAGGGTCACAACCAAGCCAAGGGAGACTCGATGGAACTTCCATCTGCACCCTCTCATTTCAAAATAAACAAAAACTACAATTTTTACAGAAATATCTAACACAATCAATCAACGATGAAAACAGTCCGGCGCGGCAACGTGCGCCATCAACGATCTAGTTGGCGTTGATGATTCATAGACCAAGAGAGCCGGACTAGTATTTTTTTTCAAATGCCGTACTAGTATATTAGATTAGAGGAGTTCTTGGGGTGCACCCCATGGTGCTGTGGTGGGGTACTGCCTTTGTAAACCGACACTTCATGTAATGTCTGTAACAACTTTCTTCTCCTTCTAATTGATTCAATGAAAATCTACACAGCCAGCATTTCGTCAAAAAAAGTATCTTCTTAATTATGCTTCTCAGGCTGATCAAAATTAATTGACGCACAGTTACTGCTACTTTAGTACAAAGTTGTACTAAGTGTGTGTCAATTAATATGGATCGGAGGGAGCATCATTAGTCTTAAACTTTTCAGCATCTATGTATCTATAAGAGCGACAACCGTGTGTATGGCTGATGTACTTTGCCTCTACCATAGAAAAATCTCTAACGACCAAGCATCAATTCCTCATAACTTCTCAGAGTAACATGGGCTGCCATGCACACAAAGGAATCCCGGGAAGCAGTAGTTCACCTTATAAATTGCAAATGATAGAGTAGTTGCAAGAAGCTACAAGAGAGCAACTAAGAGTCTTAGTTAATAGTAGCATGTCCTTTTGATCTCTCCATGCACATTATGGAGCTAGTTAGGATTGAGAAGCAGCCAGGAACAAAACTACATGATTACCACGGCATCAGGCGTTCTGCTAGTACTACAAGACATTGTGTCCATGTGTTGAATCTTCAATATATTGTCAAGATTGCAGGGCGATGTGTGCAGTAGTACTAAAGATAACTCAGAGGAAGGCAATCACGTCAACATGGAGCTGGAGGATGCCACCATCTTGGATTATAAAGTGTTGGACCATTCCATCACCAAAGATGACAACCTAGAAATGATGGACGCATAACTCACCTGGAATAATCAGGAACTCAATTAGCGGAACAGTGATCTCGTCATTCACTTCAAAAGCCCCAAAAGGGTTTGGTAATATTAACAAGATTAGTTACCCTGAGAGGACAAGACCTTGTTAGATTTTTGAATTTTTTTATTGTGTCTTTGCTAGTATGACAAATAGACAATGGATGCTGTGTCACTCCATTATGTTCAGATCTTCGAGCTTGTGTGATTTCATAGCTACCTGTGCCATGGTATTAGTAGGACTGGGCTTTCTGAATTCTGTATATGTTAATATATAAGGATCTGGATTTTGTTTACAATGTTTTAACCCTGACCAATATGTGGTAAAGATAATAAAACCGGCACGTTTAGTTGAGTGAAATCTAAGAAAACAATTACATCAAGGTATTGCATTTATGATGTATCTTAGTTCATGTTCTTCAGCATTTAAATGTTTCGGATGATCATCACTAGTAGAAAAGGGGGCAAAGGTCCAGGTCGAATCAGCCCATTAGTCCCGGTCAGTCAAGAACCGGGACCCATGGGGGCATTGGACCCGGTTCGTGAGCCCCGGGGGCCGGCCGGGCCACCTGGGCCATTGGTCCCGGTTCGTTTGGACCTTTTGGTCCCGGTTGGTGGGACGAACCGGGACAAATGGGCCTCGCTCCTGGCCCACCACCATTGGTCCCGGTTGGTGGCTCGAACCGGGACCAATGGCTATTAAAGTTTGTAACAAAATTCTAATTACTTATTTATTTTCTTTTATGATAATTCTTTTTGCTTTTAATGTTTTGAACAAAATTCTAATTACTTATTTATTTTCTTTTATGATAATTCATTTTGCTATTAAAGTTTGTAACAAAATTCTAATTACTTATTTATTTTCTTTGATGATAATTCTTTTTGCTTTTAATGTTTTGAACTAAATTCTAATTACTTATTTATTTTCTTTTATGATAATTCTTTTTGCTATTAAAGTTTGTAACAAAATTCTAATTACTTATTTATTTTCTGTTATGATAATTCTTTTTGCTTTTAATGTTTTGAACTAAATTTTAATTACTTATTTATTTTATTTTATGATAATTCTTTTTGCTATTAGAGTTTCTAACAAAATTCTATATAATTTTAGTTTCAATACTACTAGAGGTTTATAAAAGCTTTTTAGTTGATTCCTTTAGTATCAGTTCTAAGGCTGTTACAAAGGCATTTTATTTGGTACAGGTTTTAAGGCTGGGGCCCCACGAGCACCTTTTAGTACCGGTTCGTGGCATGAACCGGTAAAAGAGTTTTTTAGTTGATTCTTTCTGCAGCTGTTTTTAGTCCCACCTCGCCAAGCGAGAGGCACCCGCAGCGGTTTATAAGCCCTGAGTGTAGAGACGATGAAGGGAGAAGCGCAGTGCTCACCTACACGTTGGCTTGAAGGTAAGCAACGTGCAGCTGAGCATTGCGCCTCTCTTTTATTTTGGCATGGTATCATCATTTCATCCGCATAGCATATGCAAGAAAGTTGAGACGGTTACGGCAAAAACCGGATGCACTTCGTGTACAAAACGGACAATCTCTTTCGAAGTATCAGGATTTCATACGGAAACTTGTCTGTTACAACATGCATTTCAAATGAACTACAAAAAGGTTGAATGTTGGCATGGTATCATCATAATAGTTGTGGAGAAAGTCTTCACTTTTTCTTCGCTTGTGTCCTTTCCTTATTGCGCTAACAGAAAGTTTATAATTTTTTTAAAACTAAAAGCAAAAAGAATTAAAAAATAAAGCAAAAAACAAAAGAAAATAAGTAATG
>NW_021279707.1:0-1331 GCF_002162155.2 Triticum dicoccoides
GTGCCCTATTTAAAGTGAATGTAGCTGTCTCTAGAGCGTATCCCCAAAATGATAGCGGTAAATCGGTAAGGGACATCATAGACCGCACCATATCCAATAGGGTGCGATTACGACGTTCGGACACACCGTTTCGCTGAGGTGTTCCAGGCGGCGTGAGCTGTGAAACGATTCCACATTTCCTTAAGTGTGTACCAAATTCGTGACTTAAGTATTCTCCTCCACGATCTGATCGTAAGAATTTTATCTTTCGGTCACGTTGATTCTCTACCTCATTCTGAAATTCCTTGAACTTTTCAAAGGTCTCAGACTTGTGTTTCATTAAGTAGACATACCCATATCTACTCAAGTCATCTGTGAGAGTGAGAACATAACGATATCCTCCGCGAGCCTCAACGCTCATTGGACCGCACACATCGGTATGTATGATTTCCAACAAGTTGGTTGCTCGCTCCATTGTTCCGGAGAATGGAGTCTTGGTCATTTTTCCCAAAAGGCATGGTTCGCACGTGTCAAACGATTCATAATCAAGAGACTCTTAAAGTCCATCGGCATGGAGCTTCTTCATGCGCTTGACACCAATGTGACCAAGGCGGCAGTGCCACAAGTATGTGGGACTATCGTTATCAACTTTAAATCTTTTGGCATCTACACTATGAACATGTGTAATATTACGCTCGAGATTCATTAAGAATAAACCATTGACCATCGGAGCATGACCATAAAACATATCTCTCATATAAATCGAACAACCATTATTCTCAGACTTAAATGAGTAGCCATCTCGTATTAAACGAGATCCAGATACAATGTTCATGCTCAAACTTGGCACTAAATAACAATTATTAAGGTTCAAAACTAATCCCGTAGGTAAACGTAGTGGCAGCGTGCCGACGGCGATCACATCGACTCTGGAACCATTCCCGACGCGCATCGTCACCTCGTCCTTCGCCAGTCTCCGTTTATTCCGCAGCTCCTGCTGTGAGTTACAAATATGAGCAACGACACCGGTATCAAATACCCAGGAGTTACTACGAGTACTGGTAAGGTACACATCAATCACATGTATATCAAATATACCTTTGGTGTTGCCGGCCTTCTTATCCGCTAAGTATTTGGGGCAGTTCCGCTTCCAGTGACCCTTCCCCTTGCAATAAAAGCACTCAGTCTCAGGCTTGGGTCCATTCTTTGACTTCTTCCCGGTAACTGGCTTACCAGGCGCGGCAACATCTTTGCCGTCCTTCTTGAAGTTCTTCTTACCCTTGCCCTTCTTGAACTTAGTGGTCTTATTGACCATCAACACTTGATGTTCTTTCTTGATTTCAGCCTCTGCT
>NW_021279708.1:0-1692 GCF_002162155.2 Triticum dicoccoides
ATGAGCAACCTGCTCGGCTCTTAACTCTTCGGCCGCCTTTAGGGCGGTCGCATCACTTCTCCTGGCTTATTCCTTGGCTAGGGCAAGTTCCTCCCGAAGGGCCTCCACGGCAGCAGCTCCATCTACAGCCACAACATATTATAGATACTAGCATCATGCTCCTCTTAAAATATTTGTTGACAATTTACCTTGGAGTATTCGGAGATGGAACCCGCCTTGCAATACCGAAGACAATCTGCCCGCCAGACTCAACGTCATTGAATCCTGGTTCAGGGGCTACTGAGGGAGTTCTGGATTAGGGGGTACCAGACAGCCAGACTATATACTTTGGCCAGACTGTTGGACTATGAAGATACAAGATTGAAGACTTCGTCCGTGTCCGGATGGGACTTTCCTTTGCGTGGAAGGCAAGCTTGGCGATTCGGATGTGTAGATCTACTTCTCTGTAACCGACTCTATGTAACCCTAGCCCCCTCCGGTGTCTATATAAACCAGAGGATTTAGTCCGTAGGACAAACAAGAAGAACAATCATAATCATAGGCTAGCTTCTAGGGTTAGCCTCTATGATCTCGTGGTAGATCAACTCTTGTAATACTCATATCATCAAGATCAATCAAGCAGGAAGTAGGGTATTACCTCCATCGAGAGGGCACGAACCTGGGTAAACATCGTGTCCCCAGCCTCCTGTTACCATTAGCCTTAGACGCATAGTTCAGGACCCCCTACCCGAGATCCGCCGGTTTTGACACCGACAACCGCTGCCCCACGAACTAGTTACTCGGTGGTCGCAACTCCTCCGACAAACGACAGTGATTCAGCAGGCGCATCCCCGCTCACACATAACGGTGGCTTGGCGGCCACGTAGCTGCCCCTCATGCTATGACTCGGTGGCTGCGAGACTTCCCTACGATGAATTCACAGCCATGGTGATGCCTTCACGCGACGACAATAGTGACTCGCTGAATTAGGCAGCCAAAGCTGTGTAGTCCTATTTTGCAGCAGAATTCTTGCTTTGTAGTATGAATTCAGAAATTGTATCCGAATGTTACATTTTTCTGTTAATGAAACTTGTAAAGCTTGCTTATGTACTATAGTCCGAATTCAGAGGTTGTAACCATTTAAAAACCACATCATGAGCTCCCTTGCAATGTTTGGTGTATCTTAATCATTGACAACACAAAAAGTCAAAATTCTATCCAAAATTATCTTTGGTGAGCTCTTTTGCAGTCAACCCAATGTGAATTACCTTGCACTATATCATTGAAAGCTATGTTCAGCTGATTTACTACCAACTGTTGTACTAGATGTGGAATGGGTACATCCCATAAAGACAATATTCAAGGCATGAAGTTCTTATTCCACACCAACAGCATTGGAGATGAATCAAAATCCCAGAATAATTTAGACTGAGATGAACCAAAATCAGTGAGAATTCAGCGCATATATTGTACATAAACCAGTGACAACTTACAATTTTTTAGAAGAAAAATTAACTAGTCATGTCTCTCTACAAGAGAGAGTTTAATTTCTCTAAAGGTAAACAAAAGGAAGTTTCCAAACATAACACCACAACTCTCAACAGATAAGATGACACACAAGCTCTCAATAGCTAGGAAGATAGCGCTGAAGCTCGGAGAAGATGACACTAAAATTTTGAACTTCATCTTGTACTACACCAAAATGGAAGCACC
>NW_021279709.1:0-1267 GCF_002162155.2 Triticum dicoccoides
GACATCAAGTCAAGTAATGATGAAGTGAAAGGTTATTGGAACCATGGGTACGACACAAACTCGAACTCAAGCTTGTTGTTTAAGGTGAAAGGGTATGACGAGGAAAATCGACGTAAGGTTAGTTCATCGTCGAAAATTGGTGCTCCGAGAATAAGGACCAGGTAGCACCGTTAGAATCGTCACGTCAATGATATAGCCAAACAGGCTAGGAATGGCATGATCGGGTACAAACTCGTACTTATAGAAGCTTACTGAAGAGTTGTTGAACCATAGAGCGGACTCGGTTCAGTTATCGGTGTCTTTGAGTGTTCAATAACTCCGAGCCCATGAAAAATTGTAATCGGTGAGTATGTAGCACTTGATGAAAAACTCATAAGAAATTATGCAGTTCCAAGATAATCTCGAGATACCAGGTGGTAATACTCGACGACAGATCAAACTAGAAGTTGAACTGGGGTATTGCTCTATAGAAGACAAGTGCTTAAACTTGCACAGGACATGATATTTAAAGGAGAACATGGTCAGAACCACGATTGCAAAAAGGCCAGATCTCAGATATAAGATGAACTTATACCAAGGGAATAATTGATTTTAAAAGAAGCTTCGATGAGAAGATGTACATCGTGTCCATGGGCATGAACGCAAAGTTCAAGGTCGACTCCCACTTCTCCAATGCATAATCTTCCATTCACTTCTCGCTTTGATAAAGGCATTAGTGTTGAAAGTTTTACCTGGTGAAATACCAGATGAGTATGACTCGTGAAATCTTCCGAGTTCACACATATTAAGGAAGGCATAGGTTCAACCCATCGGGGCATCTTAGAATCCTATACCAGAATCTTTTAGAAGTAATTAATTCAAGCTTGAAGGCAGAGCATGGTTGAGAAAGCAGACGATACAATTTACCAAAGGCATTATGTATCCGAGAAAAAGGCTCACAAGTTTATTGAATATGAAGGGCATTGTCAGATAAAATCCAACAAAGGATCTGGTGGTCCACAAGGGATCTGACGTGAGCATCGGTACTCAACTAGAGGAAGCAGATTATAGAAACAACTGACTAACTCAATTGTCAAATGCAAAGGAATTATGATTTCCAAATCAAGGGATCAGAAGCAATGCTCTGATTAGGGGTGGATAAGTTGAATAGCCATAGGGTACAATCAAAGACAATTGGATTGGTCGAGAACCAATTCCAGTTAAAGGAATGGAAGCTCAGCCGGAAAGGTAATTTATAAGGATCAATGATGATTGCGTGTATTCGCAA
>NW_021279710.1:0-917 GCF_002162155.2 Triticum dicoccoides
GAGATAACAGAGGCTCGAAGCATGTCTTCTAGAATTTGGTTGACGCGTTCCACTTGACCACTCGACTGAGGGTGGAAAGCGGTGCTAAAGGAAAGACGGGTTCCCATAGCATTTTGGAAACTTTCCCAAAATCGAGAGGTGAAAAGACTTCCTCGATCCGAGTTAATTTCCAAAGGAACACCATGGAGAGACACTATTCGGGAGATGTATAAGTCTGCCAATTGACTGGCGGTTATACTCTCACGAACAGGTAAGAAATGGGCTACTTTGGAAAGACGATCGACAACGACAAAGATAGCATTATTCCCTCTCTTGGTCCTGGGAAAACCGGTAATGAAATCCATACCAATTTTATCCCATTTCCATTCAGGAATAGCTAGGGGTTGAAGGGTGCCAGCAGGCCGTTGATGCTCTGCTTTTACACGACGACAGACATCGAAGTTAGCAATATACTGAGCAATTTCTCTCTTCATCCTAGTCCACCAGAACCTCTGGCGTAGGTCCTGATACATCTTAGTACTACCGGGATGAATAGTGAGAGGAGATTCATGAGCCTCCTTAAGGATCAACTGCCGTAGATGCCGGTTCTTGGGAACCACTAGACGGTTCTCAAAGTACACAACACCATGATCATTTGTGGAGAAACAACTAGCACCTCCGCTAGCAATGTTTTCCTTGATCTTAGCTATTCCCTTATCTCGCTTCTGGGCAGCAATGATTTGATCCGTAAGAGTAGGTTTCGCCACTAAGGTGGAGAGAAATCCTTGAGGAACAATGTGAAGGTTAAGCTTCCGAAATTCCTCATGGAGAAGCGGTTGACTTTGTTGTAACATCAGATTGTTACAATAAGATTTACGACTTAGCGCATCAGCCATGACGTTGGCTTTCCCTGGGGTGTAGGTTATTCCTAAGTCGAA
>NW_021279711.1:0-1094 GCF_002162155.2 Triticum dicoccoides
CTAGTGTTGCTTCTGAAATTAAATTGAAAAGTGCATGTTTATTTGCCACCAAATCTGATATTGATGAGCTAGATTTCAGCAAATCTGTTTGCTATGCTTTTGTGTGCAAAGAGGCATTATTTTCATTCGAGGACGTGCCTTCCTCTTTGCCTCCTGCTGTCACTAACATTTTGCAGGAGTTCGCTGACGTTTTTCCACAAGACGTGCCACCGGGATTACCGCCTATTCGAGGGATTGAGCATCAGATTGACTTAATTCCCGGTGCTTCACTGCCAAACCGTGCACCATACCGTACCAATCCAGAGGAGACGAAGGAGATTATGCGTCAAGTACAAGAGCTTCTCGACAAAGGTTATATACGCGAATCCCTTAGTCCTTGTGTTGTTCCTATTATTCTACTGCCGAAAAAGGATGGTACATCACGTATGTGTGTTGATTGTAGAGGCATTAATAATATTACAATTCGTTATCGTCATCCTATTCCTAGGCTAGATGATATGCTTGATGAATTGAGTGGCTCTATAATATTCTCCAAAGTTGATTTGCGTAGTGGCTACCATCAAATTCGTATGAAATTGGGAGATGAATGGAAAACAGCATTTAAAACTAAGTTTGGATTATATGAGTGGTTAGTCATGTCTTTTGGGTTAACTAATGCACCTAGTACTTTCATGAGATTAATGAACGAAGTTTTACGTGCTTTCATTGGACGATTTGTGGTAGTTTACTTTGATGACATATTGATTTATAGCAGATCTTTGGAGGAACATTTGGAACATTTACGTGCTGTTTTTATTGCTCTACGTGATGCACGTTTGTTTGGTAACCTTGGGAAGTGCACCTTTTGCACCGACCGAGTATCTTTTCTTGGCTATGTTGTTACTCCACAGGGAATTGAAGTTGATAAAGCCAAGATTGAAGCTATTGAGAGTTGGCCGCAGCCCAAAACGGTCACACAAGTGAGGAGTTTTCTTGGCCTCGCTGGATTCTATAGGCGTTTTGTGAGAGATTTCAGCACCATTGCTGCACCTCTCAATGAGCTTACAAAGAAAGATGTGCCTTTTCTTTGGGGTACCGCATAGGAAGAAGCCTTC
>NW_021279712.1:0-583 GCF_002162155.2 Triticum dicoccoides
AAAAAAGAAATGATTTGAAACTAATAAAAACAATAAAGAAAAGACTAAACCAAAACTATAACTAGAACAGTACTGTTTTGCTAAAAACCTAATTTAAATTAACCTGAAAATAAAATACTAAATACTACTGGATAAACAAAGGTCCTAGAGACCAGGAGCAAAAAGAATTGGTCGAAAATAATATTCCTAACTCAAAATATCTCAAATCTAGTGATTTGAGAAAATTCATACAAACACAAATTTAAAGTGCTCCAATATGAAATACAAATGAACTAACAGAAACTTCATAAAATTTGTGATCCAAGGCAGTTGGAATCACTCAAAAATACCTCGTAGATAATTAACTATGGATTTTACAAGATTGAAACTATTCTGAAAAAAAAAACAGAACGAAAAAAAAAGAAGGTCGGGATTTACTGTAGCAGTTCCGATGATGGGGTTCTGGTGGAGCTCCGGTGACGTCCTCCGGTGTCCCTCTGGCGTCGGGGAAGGGACGGTAGGGTCGGTGGGTGGCTAGGATGGCCGGAGGTGGTGGGGCGGGGCGGCAATGGCGGCGGTGGTCCGGCGAACTCCGGCGAGGCGG
>NW_021279713.1:0-218156 GCF_002162155.2 Triticum dicoccoides
CCCAAGTAAGATATATATCAGGAACATATCTACCCTCAAATGGTGGAATATTCAATTTCAGTTTAGGAATATGGACATCATCTCGTACCTGAGGTGGTGGTGCAGGCCTACCATTACGAATATATACCTGAGGTCGACCTGCTGGTGGTGGTGCTGGTGGCTGCTCGTAGATCTGATTTTGATCAACCTCATCCTCATAATCGCCCGCATACTCATCATCCTCCTGGGTACCAGCAACAGCAGTAGCAGGAGCCACAGAAGTATCAACAGCAGCACCAATAGGTTGGCCAAACGCAAGAGGAACACGGCTCGCTCGGCGAAGCTCTATTTCGCGACGTGGAGGTAGTCGTTGTTGTTGTTGCTGGAGAGGTGCGTTAGGTGCAGCGGGTGGTGGTGGTGGAAGACGCGCGAGCAATTCATTAAATCTGTTATCGAGCTTTGTTTCGAACGTCTTCTCAAGGCCAGTGATCTTCTCCATGGCCTCTTCAAAATTGTTCAGCACATCTTGCACCTGTTCAGTCATCATTTGTTGAAACTTATCAAGAAGCTCCTTGTTCGATAAATTCTCCCAGTCAATCTCGTCGGCTTGTGATCCTGGCATGGTTAGCAGCAATAGAAACACACAAGAATATGATCCTACAGACTACGAACAAGTGGTGGTGGTGGGTGTCACAAATCCGTCAAGCAAAACTCAAATTCTTACCAGTTCTTACCCAGCAACAGGCGGTGATCGGCAACCGTTGTAGTCAAAACTCTCAAAGCTTGGATAGAGCGATTACCAGGGAGAGTCAAACGCACGACGTAGATGTATGTGGAGCTGGGAAGGCTTATACTATGGTAGCAAAAAGGGTCAGCAATAATCAATTCAGAGATGCAAAGTTGAATAAACGCTCAACAACGGTACTGTGCTGGTCCTAGGCTAGACTGTGCTAGAGACGCGAGCCTAGAACACCAACAAAATCACGGCGCGGCACGTAAACAAGGGAAAAGCACACTCTGAATTTTTTTTTCGCTCCTTTTTTTTTTGCGCTCTTTTTTTTTGCGCTGCTTTTTTTTTTGTGAAAAATCACTATAATGGCGAGTGTCTCAAAACTCTTCCTAGCTCAAACTGACAGGATGGCCACGAAATTTTTCGACCAATTTTTTTTTTTCGACTGCCCGGACCCAAAAACTGGAAACGGGTCAAAACAAACTTCCTATAATGGCACCTGTCTCAAAACAATCAGAAACACCTAAAAATAGGATAGCCAGAAAATTTTTCGAAAAATGCGTTTTCGAAAAATTTTGGGCCTAAACGGAGGGTGGTTTCCGGACTCTTTTTTTTTCCGAAACCTACTCCGGCAAGGAAACACGAATCGGAATCTAGATGGATCTCGAAAACAACCCTAATAAGCAAGGAACTCGGATTGGTGGTGGATATATGGTGGTGGTATATGGCAGCGGTGGTGGTAGCGGTGGTAGTATATGGATATGGATCGGTGGTGGTATATGGACACGGATTGGTGGTGGTATATGGATACGGATTCGGAGCAGTGGTGGTAGATGGCAGGGGCGATGATGATGGTGCGGCGGCGGCGTGACAACTTATGACCAGAACTCGAAACTCTAAAAGACTAGACTCTAAGACCAGCAACTAGACACGACGATGCAACCGCAAATTCAACAAAGCAAAACCCTAAAAAGATTATGCAAAGGCTCAGATTGGTTCGGATATGATGAACTAACCCTAATTTTTTTTGTGGCTTTTTCGTGGACTGTAGGTATGAAGAACAGACTCGATCTAAACTACGAAAAACTGTAAAATCTCACCGAGCAACCTGGAAATCTGATACCACTTGATAGAGGCAAAGGTGTCCCGTCTTTCGATGAGATGGTGGATTTCGCTTTGGTGGAAGTCGACTTTGACGATCCGACTACGAACGTGCGAGGACGTCGCGCCTTAGCAATCGCTAAACCAACTCCGAGAGGTTATTGACCACGCCGGAGCACGAACAACCTGACCACGAGGGTCTGTTTCCTGCAAGCAAACGAAGAACAAGCAAGAAACTGAGATTGCAATCTGGATATTGCGAATATAAGATGAAAGCTTTATTGATCAAGGTGGGGTTCTGTGACGCCTTTGTCTGGTCGTTGAACACAAACGAAGTACGCGAAGTTGCAGCTATGGCGAACTTTTAATCTAAACAAAACCCAAATTCTAAACGATGCCCTAAGGGCTGTATATATGGAGGAAGAGGGGGGGAATTTCGTGGCCCTTGGTGGAGGGGTCCGAAATCAACCCTATCTCTTGTTTCCCCACACATACGGACTCTAAAAATAGCCTATACTTATGTATTTCGAAATTACATGGGCCTGGCCCAATAATAAGGTGACGCAGCACCTAAAATAGCCTCGGGACGAAATTTATGAAGTGGCATCTTGTATATTTCGTCCAAGGCTTCATGCACCCATTATGGTGGCTTCAAAGTCCTGAAATCATCACTTGTAACTCCGTTCTTGTTCCCCTTGCGCATGCCATCATCTCCATGCTTGTTCTTGCTCCAATGTTCATCCTTCTCCAAGCTAGGCCCTTCATTTGTAAGCAAAACAAATGTATCCAATTTAGGCAGCATCATATTCTCATGAACATTAAAATCATTACCAAGAAACGAAAGTACCTGGTAATTTAGTTGGCGTGCACGAGCTCTAGTAATTGGTCCAGTATGTATAGCAGCAGGGGCTGTGGGTGTAACAATTGTATTGATGTCCTCATCATTCAGACCACCATACACATGCAAAACTAGTGAAAGCACAAACGGCAGCAGCAACTCGTCTCTCCTCAGGATATTGTAAACATGTAAATCGTTGTTCAGTTTCTAACTCCCAAGTAAGATATATATCAGGAACATATCTACCCTCAAATGGTGGAATATTCAATTTCAGTTTAGGAATATGGACATCATCTCGTACCTGAGGTGGTGGTGCAGGCCTACCATTACGAATATATACCTGAGGTCGACCTGCTGGTGGTGGTACAGGTGGCTGCACGTAGTGTTGATTTTGATCAACCTCATCCTCATAGTCTCCCACATAATCATCCTCCTCCGCATCAGCAGCAGGAGCCACAGAAGTATCAACAGCAACACCAACAGTTTGGCCAAACGCAAGAGGAACACGGCTTGCTCGGCGGAGGTCTGCTTCGCGACGTGGAGGTAGTCGTTGTTGTTGTTGTTGTTGGAGAGGTGCGTTAGCTGCAGCGGGTGGTGGTGGTGGAAGACGCGCGAGCAATTCATTAAACTTGTTATCGAGCTTTGTTTCGAACGTCTTCTCAAAGCCAGTGATCTTCTCCATGGCCTCTTCAAAATTGTTCAGCACATCTTGCACCTGTTCAGTCATCATTTGCTGAAACTTATCATGAAGCTCCTTGTTCGATAAATTCTCCCAGTCAATCTCGTCGGCTTGTGATCCTGGCATGGTTAGCAGCAATAGAAACACACAAGAATATGATCCTACAGACTACGAACAAGTGGTGGTGGTGGGTGTCACAAATCCGTCAAGCAAATCTCAAATTCTTACCAGTTCTTACCCAGCAGCAGGCGGTGATCGGCAACCGTTGTAGTCAAAAACTCTCAAAGCTTGGATAGAGCGATTACCAAGGAGAGTCAAACGCACGACGTAGATGTATGTGGAGCTGGGAAGGCTTATAATATGGTAGCAAAAAGGGTCAGCAATAATCAATTCAGAGATGCAAAGTTGAATAAACGCGCAACGACGGTACTGTGCTGGTCCTAGGCTAGACTGTGCTAGAGACGCGAGCCTAGAACACGAACAAAATCACGGCGCGGCACGTAAACAAGGGAAAAGCACACTCTGGAATTTTTTTTTCGCTCTTTTTTTTTGCGCTCTTTTTTCTTTGCGCTGCTTTTTTTTTTTGCGAAAAATCACTATAATGGCGAGTGTCTCAAAACTCTTCCTAGCTCAAACTGACAGGATGGGCACGAAATTTTTTCGACCAATTTTTTTTTTCGACTGCCCGGACCCAAAAACTGGAAACGGGTCAAAAAAAACTTCCTATAATGCACCTGTCTCAAAACACTCAAAAACACCTAAAAATAGGATAGCCAGAATTTTTTTCGAAAAATGCGTTTTCGAAGAATTTTGGGCCTAAACGGAGCGTGGTTACCAGACTCTTTTTTTTTCTGAAACCTACTCCGGCAAGGAAACACGAATCGGAATCTAGATGGATCTCGAAAACAAACCTAATATGACAAGAACTCAGATTGGTGGTGGATATATGGTGGTAGATGGCAGCGGTGGTGGTATATGACAGCTGTGGTGGTATATGGATACGGATTCGAAGCGGTGGCGGATAAGCGGTGGTGGTAGATGGCAGGGGTGATGATGATGGTGCGGCGGCGGCGTGACAACTTATGACCAGAACTCGAAACTCTAAAAGACTAGACTCTAAGACCAGCAACTAGACACGACGATGCAACCGCAAATTCAACAAAGCAAAACCCTGAAAAGATTATGCAAAGGCTCAGATTGGTTCGGATATGATGAACTAACCCTAATTATTTTTTGTGGCTTTTTCGTGGACTATAGGTATGAAGAACAGACTCGATCTAAACTACGAAAAACTGTAAAATCTCACCGAGCAACCTGGAAATCTGATACCACTTGATAGAGGCAAAGGTGTCCCGTCTTTCGATGAGATGATGGATATCGCTTTGGTGGCAGTCGACTTTGACGATCCGACTACAAACGTGCGAGGACGTCGCGCCTTAGCAATCGCTAAACCAACTCCGAGAGGTTATTGACCACGCCGGAGCACGATCAACCTGACCACGAGGGTCTGTTTCCTGCGAGCAAACAAAGAACAAGCAAGAAATTGAGATTGCAATCTGGATATTGCGAATATAAGATGAAAGCTTTATTAATCAAGGTGGGGTTCTGTGACGCCTTTGTCTGGTCGTTGAACACAAACGAAGTCTAGTAGGCAGCATCATATTCTCATGAACATTAGAATCATTACCAAGAAACGAAAGTACCTGGTAATTTAGTTGGCGTGCACGAGCTCTAGTAATTGGTCCAGTATGTATAGCAGCAGGGGCTGTGGGTGTAACAATTGTATTGATGTCCTCATCAGTAGTAGATGGCAGCGGTGGTAGTATATGACAGCGGTGGTGGTATATGGATACGGATTCGAAGCGGTGGCGGATAAGCGACGGTGGTAGATGGCAGGGGCGATGATGATGGTGCGGCGGCGGCGTGACAACTTATGACCAGAACTCGAAACTCTAAAAGACTAGACTCTAAGACCAGCAACTAGACACGACGATCCAACCGCAAATTCAACAAAGCAAAACCCTAAAAAGATTATGCAAAGGCTCAGATTGGTTCGGATATGATGAACTAACCCTAAATTTTTTGTGGCTTTTTCGTGGACTATAGGTATGAAGAACAGACTCGATCTACACTACGAAAAAATGTAAAATCTCACCGAGCAACCTGGAAATCTGGTACCACTTGATAGAGGCAAAGGTGTCCGGTCTTTCGATGAGATGATGGATATCGCTTTGGTGGCAGTCGACTTTGACGATCCGACTACGAACGTGCGAGGATGTCGCGCCTTAGCAATCGCTAAACCAACTCTGAGAGGTTATTGACCACGCCGGAGCACGATCATCCTGACCACGAGGGTCTGTTTCCTGCGAGCAAACGAAGAACAAGCAAGAAACTGAGATTGCAATCTGGATATTGCGAATATAAGATGAAAGCTTTATTGATCAAGGTGGGGTTCTGTGACGCCTTTGTCTGGTCGTTGAACACAAACGAAGTACGCGAAGTTGCAGCTATGGCCAACTTTTAATCTAAACAAAATCCAAAGTCTAAACGATGCCCTAAGGGCTGTATATATGGAGGAAGAGGGGGGGGGGAATTCCGTGACCCTTGGTGGAGGGGTCTGAAATCATCCCTATCTCTTGTTTCCCCACACATACGGACTCTAAAAATAGCCTATACTTATGTATTTCGAAATTACATGGGCCTGGCCCAATAATAAGGTGACGCAGCACCTATAATAGCCTCGGGACGAAATTTATGAAGTGGCATCTTGTATATTTCGTCCAAGGCTTCATGCGCCCATTATGGTGGCTTCAAAGTCCTGAAATCATCACTTGTAACTCCATTCTTGTTCCCCTTGCGCATGCCATCATCTCCATGCTTGTTCTTAATCCAATGTTCATCCTTCTCCAAGCTAGGCCCTTCATTTGTAAGCAAAACAAATGTATCCAATTTAGGCAGCATCATATTCTCATGAACATTAGAATCATTACCAAGAAACGAAAGTACCTGGTAATTTAGTTGGCTTGCGCGAGCTCTAGTAATTGGTCCAGTATTTATTACAATAGGGGCTGTGGGTGTAACAATTGTATTGATGTCCTCATCACAACGTTTCGCTGCCCCACTGCCGTTCGGACGCGGCAACCAGCTCGCTAATTAGGCAAGCGCCTGCGTGACAGAATGCAGCTTCTAAGCCAACTAGTCAAGCACCTGCATGGTGGCGTGCAGATCTTCGTGAAGACCCTGTCACCGCACTAGCACATCAACCAGCCAGCCAGCATGGCACTGCATGCCTCGTTAGCTTGGACGCACGTCGAGGCAAGGCGAAGCGGCGATGAACGGGAGGAGCTCTGTTGCCACCCCCGATAAAGCAAGAGGGCACGTAGGCAGCGCATTAAATGTGTTTGTCCTACGGTGTCAGGCGATAAACTTGTACACTTTAGATACTTTCCACCTCCTATGTGCCACTATGGCGACCCCTTTGACATATAAAAGGAGGCCCGAGGCGTACTGTGGAAGGATTCGAACTTTTTGGACTAGGCACGCATAGTAGCTAGTCCAAGAACGGAAGAACACCAAATAAACACAGACAAGCAGGACTAGGGTTTTACGCATCGTTTGCGGCCCGAACCTGGGTAAAAATTGCTACCTCTTGAGCACTGCGTTGGCTTTCCCTTGAAGAGGAAAGGGTGATGCAGTAAAGCAGCGTAAGTATTTTCCTCAGTTCTTGAGAACCAAGGTATCAATCTAGTAGGAGACCACGCACGAGTCACCTCGTACCTACACAAACAAATAAGAACCTCGCAACCGATGTGATAAAGGGGTTGTCAATCCCTTCAAGGGCACTTGCAAGAGCGAGATCTGATAGAGATGATAAAAATAAGATAAATATTTTCGGTATTTTTATGATACAGATTGAAAGTAAAGATTGCAAAATAAAGTAGATTGGAAACTTGTATGATGGAGAATAGACCCGGGGGCCACAGGTTTTACTGTGGCTTCTCTCAATATAGCATAAGTATTACGGTGGGTGAACAAATTACTATCAAGCAATTGATAGAAAAGCGAATAATTATGAGAATATCTAGGCATGATCATGTATATAGGCATCACGTCCGAGACAAGTAGACCGAAACGATTCTGCATCTACTACTATTACTCCACATATCAACCGCTATCCATCATGCATCTAGAGTATTAAGTTCATAAGAACAGAGTAACGCCTTACGCAAGATGACATGATGTAGAGGGATAAATTCATGCAATATGATATAAACCCCATCTTTTTATCCTCGATGGCAACAATACAATACGTGTCAGTTACCTTTCTGTCACTGGGATCAAGCGCCGCAAGGTTGAACCCAAAGGTAAGCACTTCTCCCATTGCAAGAAAGATCAATCTAGTAGGCCAAACCAAACTTATAATTCGAAGAGACTTGCAAAGATAAACCAATCATACATAAAATAATTCAGAGAAGATTCAAATATTGTTCATAGATAAACTTGATCATAAACCCACAATTCATCGGATCTCGACAAACACACCGCAAAATAAGATTACATCGAATAGATCTCCAAGAGAATCGAGGAGAACATTGTATTGAGACCCAAAGAGAGAGAAGAAGCCATCTAGCTACTAGCTATGGACCCGAAGGTCTGAAGTAAACTAATCACACATCATCGGAGGGGCCATGGAGTTGATATAGAGGCCCTCCGTGATCAATGTCCCCTCCGGCAGAGCTCCAAAAAAGGCCCCAAGATGGGATCTCTTGGATACAGAAGGTTGCGGCGGTGGAAATAGGGTTTCGTGGTGCTCTTGGATGTTTGCGAGGTATATGGATATATATATAGGAGGAAGAAGTACGTCGGTGGAGCAACGAGGGGCCCACGAGGATGGAGGGCACGCCCCCTGCCTCGTGGCCTCCTCGATTGCTTCTTGACGTCCACTCCAAGTCTACTGGATCACGTTTGTTCTAAAAATAACGCCCCCGAAGGTTTCATTCCGTTTGGACTCCGTTTGATATTCCTTTTTGGCGAAACTCTAAAATAGGCAAAAAACAACAATTTGGGCTGGGCCTCCAGTTAACAGGTTAGTAGCAAAAATAATATAAAAGTGTAAAAATAAGCCCATTAACATCCAAAATAGATAATATAATAGCATGGAGCAGTCAAAAATTATAGATAGGTTGGAGACGTATCAAGCATCCCCAAGCTTAATTCCTGCTCGTCCTCGAGTAGGTAAATGATAAAAACAGAATTTTTGATGTGGAAAGCTTCCTAACATATTTCTCAATGTAATTTTCCTTTATTGTGGCATGAATGTTCAGATCTGAAAGATTCAAGGTAAAGGTTTAATATTGACATAGAAATAATAATACTTCAAGCATACTAACTAAGCAATCATGTCTTCTCAAAATAACAAGGCCAAAGAAAGTTATCCCTACAAAATCATATAGTCTGGCTATGCTCTATCTTCATCACACAAAATATTAAATCATGCACAACCCCGATGATAAGCCAAGCAATTGTTTCATACTTTTGACGTTCTCAAACTTTTTCAATCTTCACGCAATATATGAGCGTGAGCCATGGATATATCACTATGGTGGAATAGAATGGTGGTTGTGGAGAAGACAAAAAAGGAGAAGATAGTTTCACATCAACTAGGCGTATCAATGGGCTATGGAGATGCCCATTAATAGATATCAATGTGAATGAGTAGGGATTGCCATGCAACGGATGCACTAGAGCTATAACTGTATGAAAGCTCAACAAATGAAACTAAGTGGGTGTGCATCCAACTTGCTTGCTCACGAAGACCTAGGGCAATTTGAGGAAGCCCATCACTGGAATACACAAGCCAAGTTCTATAATGTAAAATTCCCACTAGTTTATGAAAGTGACAACATAGGAGACTCTCTATCATGAAGATCATGGTGCTACTTTGAAGCACAAGTGTGGAAAAAGGATAGTAACATTGTCCCTTCTCTTTTTTTCTCTCATTTTTTATTTGGGCCTTCTTTTTTTTCTTTTGGCCTATTTTCTCCTTATTTATTTATTTATTTTTCGTCCGGAGTCTCATCTCGACTTGTGGGGGAATCATAGTCTCCCTCATCCTTTCCTCACTGGGACAATGCTCTAATAATGATGATCATCACACTTCTTTTTTTACTTACAACTCAATACCTAGAACAAAATATGACTCTATGTGAATGCCTCAGGCAGTGTACCGGGATATGCAATGAATCAAGAATGACATGTATGAAAGAATTATGAATGGTGGCTTTGCCACAAATACGATGTCAACTACATGATCATGCAAAGCAATATGACAATGATGAATCGTGTTATAATAACGGAACGGTGGAAAGTTGCATGGCAATATATCTCCGAATGGCTATGGAAATGCCATAATAGGTAGGTATGGTGGTTGTTTTGAGGAAGGTATATGGTGGGTTTATGGTACCGGCTAAAGTTGCGCGGTACTAGAGAGGCTAGCAAATGTGGAAGGGTGAGGGTGCGTATAATCCATGGACTCAACATTAGTCATAAAGAACTCACATACTTATTGCAAAAATCTATTAGTTATCAAAAGAAAGTACTACGCGCATGCTCCTAGGGGGATAGATTGGTAGGAAAATACCATCGCTCGTCCCCGACAACCACTCATAAGGAAGGCGATCAATAAATAAATCATGCTCCGACTTCATCACATAACGGTTCACCATACATGCATGCTATGGGAATCACAAACTTCAACAAAAGTATTTCTCAAATTCACAACTACGCAACTAGCATGACTCTAATATCACCATCTCCATATCTCAAAACAATTATCAAAATATCACACTTCTCTTAGTATTCAATGCACTTATGTGAAAGTTTTTATTATGCCTGAAAGCAAATTGCCACGTTGTTCTAAAGGACTCGCAAAATAATATAAGTGTAGCATGGGAGATCAATTATTTCTATAAAATAGAACCACCGCCGTGCTCTAAAAAGATATAAGTGAAGCACTAGAGCAAAAACTATATAGCTCAAAAGATATAAGTGAAGCACATAGAGTATTCTAATAAATTCCAATTCATGTGTGTCTCTCTCGAAAGGTGTGCACAGAAAGGATTATTGTGGTAAACTAAAAAGAAAATACTCAAATCATACAAGACGCTCCAAGCAAAACACATATCATGTGGCGAATAAAAATATATCTCCAAGTAAAGTTACCGATGAACGAAGACAAAAGAGGGGATGCCTTCCGTGGCATCCCCAAGCTTAGGCTTTTTGGTGTCCTTGGATTTTACCTTGGGGTGCCTTGGGCATTCCCAAGCTTAGGATGTTTCCACTCATTGTTCCATAATCCATCAAATCTTTACCCAAAACTTGAAAACTTCACAACACAAAACTTAACAAGAGAATCTCGTGAGCTCCGTTAGCGAAAGAAAACAAAACACCACTTCAAGATACTATAATGAACTCATTCTTTATTTATATTGGTGTTAAACCTACTGTATTCCAACTTCTCTATGGTTTATAAACTCTTTTACTAGCCATAGATTCATCAAAATAAGCAAACAACACACGAAAAACAGAATCTGTCAAAAACAGAACAGTCTGTAGTAATCTGTAACTAACGCAAACTTCTGGAACCCCAAAAATTCTAAAATAAATTGCTGGACGTGAGGAATTTATCTATTAATCATCTTCAGACATAATTAACTAAATATCACACTCCAATAAAAAATGGCAGCAATTCTCGTGAGCGCTAAAGTTTCTGTTTTTTACAGCAAGATCAAAAAGACTTTGCCCAAGTCTTCCCAACGGTTCTACTTGGCACAAACACAAATTAAACACAAAAACACAACCAAAACAGAGGCTACATAAATTTTTCATTAGTAAACAGGAGCAAAAAGCAAGGAATAAAAATAAAATTAGGTTGCCTCCCAACAAGCGCTATCGTTTAACGCCCATAGCTAGGCATAAAAGCAAAGATAGATCTAGGTATTGCCATCTTTTGTAGGCAATTCTTCAATAAGACACTTATAACTCTTAGGTGTTTCTTTATTTTTATTAATTATCAAACTCCTAGGCACGAAATCAAGAAAATCATTTGTAGTAAAAGGTTCCTTAAGGATAGTGAGAAAATTGGGGTGAACACTTATGGATTTGAGGCCCGCATTTTCCTTATGGTTTTTCCGGTTTATTTAATTAGCGAGCGTTCGTCTGCTCGTTTGTTTTAATGAACGTTCGTAATTTTTCTTTTTCTCAGATTAAATCCGTGATTTTTCTGATCGTGATTTCTGATCCGGGTTTCGTTTTAGTCTAACTTTTTGCTCGTTTATCGGAATCAGGCGATTCAAGGGCCTGGAGTTTCGTCTCGAAACCCTCTTTCCGTTTAACCAACTCAAACAAGTTTTTGCCGCTGTAAAAGTTGCCCTAGATCCAGAATAGTAAATGAAGCCTGTTTCTTTTGCCATTTGTCTTTCGTTGCTTCGTTTGATTTGATTCTTTTTGCCAACTGGAGTTCTTAAGTTGAACTTTCTAGTTAGATCTCTTATTTGAGTTTTACCTGTGCATTAGTTGAGTTCTTATTGTATGCTTGTTTGTTTGCGATAGAGTACCCGGAGTGGGCCGCTTGCTACTTCGAATCGCTAGGCTTCCCGGATCATCAGCAAGGCAAGTATCACTTTGATCATGCTTTCCCATTACCCAGTTTTATTGCATTAGATCAATCCTCACATATTGCATGATTAGGATCTAATTAAATTGTGGGTTTAGGAAGTAGTTGAGGTAGTACCTATTACCTGTTATTATCAAACCTTTGGGAGTTACTTCTACGTTTGCTTATTATGACATGCTATGCTAGTAGACGTGTATTGGGTGAGTATATCCATGACAGATGTGAGATTGTTAATTAATGGTTTATTTAAGGTGGCAACTTAAATACACATCTGGGTGGATTGAGGCACCTGGGTATTCCAGCGATTGCCTGTTTTTCTTTATGGACCGCCACCCAGGCTCAAAGGGATCATGAGATTATTCATGCTAGAAACTTCCGTGTGCAGCCACAAGCTATTACGGGCTCTAGCATAGTTGATTAAGTTGTGCAAACTCTTAAAGTGGTAGACTAGCAGATGTAGGGGAAAGTAGGTGTAATGGTCTACCCGATCGTAAGGTGCTAGCGCTTCTGAAAGACTGTGTCTCGGTCATCCGTTTCTCAAACACCATGTAGTGCGAGAAACCAAACGGAGGCGATCGAGTCTTGTGGGGAAAAGTGCGCAAACCTCTGCAGAGTGTATAAACTAATCATGATTAGCCGTGTCCATGGTTATGGACATCTTGAGTATCTAGTACCTGGATTTTCATGTGAATCTCAACATGTTACTCTAAAATTAATTTTGTTGGGTTTTGTTTAATGATGATGCTTAATTGGGATTGAAAATGCTGTCAACCATTCTCAATGTTTAACAACTAGCATGATAGTTAAATAAAATGTATTCCTTTGCAGTAGGGAAAAATTGGCTTTACACCAAACTGTAACCATAGAGCTTTCCACCAGCCAAATATGCATATAGAATAGCCTATTTCATTCCATTACTCTCTATGTGTTACTTTGCCAGCATATTCCATGTGCTGACCCGTTTCGGGCTGCAACGTTAATGTTGCAGACTTTTCGGACGACGATTAAGGTGATTTTAGGTCGTGGTTCTATACTCAGTGATGCCGTTGGAGTTGATGGACTCACTTACCTTCCAAGACTTCCGCTGTTATCGTTATTAGATGGCCTTAAGACATATTTATTGTAATAAGTTCTCTTTTGAGACACTCGATGTAATAAGTGTGTGATTGCTACTCTGTTATAAATCCTTCAAGTACTGTGTGGTGTTAGCATTACTGATCCAGGGATGACACCTGAGCACAGAGATTGGACCGTTTGAGGTCTGGTCGCTACATTTAGGAACATACATCAATTTGGCAATCATAGCAATAGTATAGAGTGTTTTTCACGGAAGAAAAGGCAGATCCAAGGTTGGTAATAATATCCTCAATTTTATCAATTCTAGTGGAATCTTGATCTATCTTTTCATTAACCATAGGTCCCTTTTCTTTAAAAAATTTAAGTGCAACTCCTACCTTAGATCTGTATTGCGTAATTTGGTTATGGATCTTTCTATCCAAATTTTTAATTAACTCTACGGTGGCAGCTTTATTTTCAATAATTTCAAGCCGTTGCATAACATGTTCCAAAGTTAAGATAGTTCCATTAACCAAAAGAGGTGGTGGCCCAAACAAATCTACCATAGCATTATAAGAGCATGTTTGGGACTGCTCTGCTCCTTAAAATTCAGCTCCGCTCCTGAAAACAGAAGCCAAACTAATAGAGGCGGGGGTGTCCCGATCTTTCGATGAGATGATAACTATCGATTTGGTGAAGATGACTTTGACGATCCGACTACAAACGTGCACGACGTTGCGCCTTAGCAATCGCTAAACCAACTCTGAAAGGTTATTGACCACGCTGGAGCACAATCAACCTGACCACGAAGGTCTATTCCTGCAAGCAATCGAAGAACAAGCAAGAATATGATAAAAGCAATCTGAATATTGCGAGTATATATGAAGTATTGATAAAGGTGAGGATCCGTAAGCGGTCTTGGTCTGGTCGTTGGACACAAACGAAATACACGAAGTTGCAATGGCTAACTTTTAACTAAACAAATCCCAAGGAAAAGCTACTAGATGGATCTACTTATATAGGAGCAAGGGGTGGCGGCCAAGGAGGTGGGAGGACGTCCCAAGGCAGCCTAAAACTAAATCTAGGTCGTACAAGGCCAATGGGCCCAAGTGGAGGTGATGTAACACCTTTGGACTTGTAGTTTGACTCGGATTCTGCTGCAGCATCAGATTGTTTCGTCCACAACTCAACGCTCCGGACGAATTTGAAGGTGATTCCAATTGGGTTGGAAAGTGCACGAAATCTAGTTTTCAACAAAAAAATACCACTTGATAGAGGCGGGGTGTCCCGATCTTTCGATGAGATGATAACTATCGATTTGGTGGAGACGACTTTGACGATCCGACTACAAACGTGCACGACATTGCGCCTTAGCAATCGCTAAACCAACTCCAAGAGGTTATTGACCACGCCGGAGCACAATCAACCTGACCACGAAGGTCTATTCCTGCAAGCAATTGAAGAACAAGCAAGAATATGATAAAAGCAATCTGAATATTGCGAGTATATATGAAGTATTGATAAAGGTGAGGATCCGTAAGCGGTCTTGGTCTGGTCGTTGGACACAAACGAAGTACACGAAGTTGCAATGGCTAACTTTTAACTAAACAAATCCCAAGGAAAAGCTACTAGATGGATCTACTTATATAGGAGCAAGGGGTGGCGGCCAAGGAGGTGGGAGGACGTCCCAAGGCAGCCTAAAACTAAATCTAGGTCGTACAAGGCCAATGGGCCCAAGTGGAGGTGATGTAACACCTTTGGACTTGTAGTTTGACTCGGATTCTGCTGCAGCATCAGATTGTTTCATCCACAACTCAACGCTCCGGACGAATTTGAAGGTGATTCCAATTGGGTTGGAAAGTGCACGAAATCTAGTTTCCAACAAAAAACGAATCACCCAATTCGGAGTCCGTATGAAAAACTTGTGTGCGTTTTGAGTCAGGTATGTCTGTGCAGTCCGAATCTGAATCCAGAACGTGAGAGACTTGGACTCTATCTTCTCTTGGGGCCAAAAGTGACGTGAGAGAACTTTTTGGACAGCAAATAAACATCTCTTTCTTCCTAATCTTCATATGTGGATTGTATAAATGTCCCATACACCTGCAATTAGACAAAACACAAAAGTGTGTGAAGTATTTTTGTTCTGGATAACATAAATAGATTATTGAATAGTTTGCACTACAAATCACCTGACAAATATGCATATATGCAATATTTTTGGTCATATCCAAGGTAGTTATGTCCTCATCATCCTCCCCTTCTTGAAAATAAAGCCGTCCTCGGCGTTGCTTAATCTGAAATGTGGCTAACAAAAGAGACAAGGTGTACATGTTGTATATGTATATGTCATCCATTTTTACTTCCCTTGATTTTTGCATATATGACACATGAATAGATGAGTAACTTGCATAGTTCATAAAATCTAAAGCCAAAAAATTAGCACAAGAAGTAGAAGGCATGAAAATATTGCAACTCAGTTTGCACATATAAGTGAAGCTCTTATTCATTTCAAAAGATTGACAATGTTCATCATTAAACCATCCCAACATTGGTAAATAAACCTTACTTGCATCAAATTTACATGCTACAACATGCTTAAATAAGCAAACATGCAATAAGTCATTCAACACAGAATCATCACCAAGATTAGAGGTCATATCAAAATGATTAAACATTGGTTCTTTTGCATCAATAGTTAATTCAATGGGTGCACTCAAAATTGTTGGTATTTCAGTTGTTTGATCACATGGCAAAGTCAAATTATCAACGTACTCCTCTAAAATAGGTGGTGTGATCAAAGTAGTGGGTAGCTCATCAGATGGTGCATTCAAATTGACAAGGCATTCATCATTCTCATGTAGAGATGGAAGATCAGTACCTTTGTCATTACCTCTTATGATCAACTCAGATGATGTAGCCACTCTCGGGGGCGATGTGTCACATGGTGGAGGTGATGTAGTCCTGACAACAACGGATGTGGTTGTCATAGTATGCCTAGTAGTTGAAGGAACAATCATATCAACTCTTGGAATGTGCACCGTGCGCTTGTTCTCCTCGTGGCCAACACGTCGTTTTATTTCCTGTTCAGCTTTGCAAGCAAGATGAAACAAATGGTCCATAGGATAACACTCTTCATGAATTAGTATCTCTTGAATATCACGGTTTAATCCTCCCCAAAATCTATCCATAAAATCATCTTCACTTTCTTCTAAAGAGGAATGCAACAAGGTAGTTTGTAAATCACCATAATATTTTGTTACAGTTTCACTACCTTGTTTTAAGTGTTGCAACTTCTTAATGATGTCACGAGTATAATAAGCAGGGACGAAAGTATGTCGCATGGCAAGTTTCAAATCATCCCAAGTAGTAGGTATATAATCAGGGTGTAACCGACAATATTCACTCCACCAAACCAAAGCATAACCAGTGAAAGAACCAACCGCAACCTTAACCTTTTTATGTTCATCGAAATTATGGGAAGCAAATATATTTTTTATGTCGAACTCCCATTCAATATATAAAGCAGGTTTAAAATGGCCATTAAATGGTGGTATAGATACATTAACCTGATCATGTGCATTTGGATGTTTGTGCACCTCTCGTGACGGTTGTGGTATTTGCAAAGGTGGTGGCACGTCTCCCGCGATCGACAAAGCCCATGAATTGACTCTGGATCCTGTCATGATTAGTAGAACAAGAAACAAAACCCAAAAATAATGTTCCTATAACTACTAGGATGTGGTGGTAAAACGCTCACAGTAAAGCAAATATCAATGTCTTACAGGTTCTTACCATGCAGCAGGCGGTGATCGGCAACCAGCGGTGTCAAGTAACTCCGAATATTGAGTAAAGCGATTGCCAGGGGAGCGTACGTATACACGGTGTAGAAATATGTGGAGCTGGGTTGGCTATATATGGTAGCAAAAGATTAGCAATAATCAATTCAAAGATGCAATGTTGAATAAACGCTCAACGACGGTACTGTGCTGGTCCTAGGCTAGACCGGACTAGAGACGCGAGCCTAGAACACTAATAAGGTCACGGCGTAGCACAACTAGCATCAATGAAGGATACTAAGTAGCTCTTGACAGCAAGATATAAGTGAAGATCACAACGGCAGTGAAGATAATGATGAAAAACAACTGCCAAGCAGGATATACAACAACTCTCTCTCCAACTTTCCTCATGAAAAGTTTGAGACAATTTTCTGATAAATTCTTTCAAAGAATGCTACTAACTCAAGCTTTCCAATGCAAAAAGAATCACTCAATTCCGAGTTGATATGAGGAGTCAAAGAATTCTAAAACTGGCCTGAAAAATTGGAACAAGCTGTGTTCACGAACTTCGGAGGGCAAAAAGACCTATTTGGAAGCCGATTTTGAGGTGTAAAATATTGAACTAGCTTCTGCAACTATTTAGATGCGGCTCGTCGCTATCTTCAATTTGAGTACTCACGGAGCCAAAACGGACTTCGTATGAGGAAGATACACCTGTTTTACTGAACAGTGCACAAAACAGATTCCAATCCGAATTCAGGTACGAGATTGATTCTAGATAGATCCAATTTTTTTTCTTCTCTCTTTTTTTTCTTTTTTTTTCTTTCCTTTTTTTCTCTTTTTTTCTATCTTTTTTTTTCTTTCCAAGACAAACTAGATAAGATGCAGATTGGATCAGGCGAAGATGTGAATGACCTCAACTATGATTATGACAATGAACAGTGCGTAGCACGTGGTGGAAATTAATAGATGGGATGGTGGACTGCGGAAGGAATAATGATGCAGCGGCGGCGTGACTAATGTGAACAGAACGCGAAACTCTAAAGGAACTAGATGCTAAGACCAGCAACTCAACACGACGATGCAACCGATAATTCAATAATGCAAACAATGAAAAGAAAATTGCAAAGGCTCAGTCTGGCTAGGACAAAGGATGAATAGATCTAACTTTTGTTTTGTGGCTTTTTCTTGGACAATAGGTAAGAAAATAAATCTAATCTAGGAAAAACTGGAAATTCTCACCGAGCAACCTGAAAACTGATACCACTTGATAGAGGCGGGGTGTCCCGATCTTTCGATGAGATGATAACTATCGATTTGGTGGAGACGACTTTGACGATCCGACTACAAACGTGCAACGACGTTGTGCCTTAGCAATCGCTAAACCAACTCCGAGAGGTTATTGACCACGCCGGAGCACGATCAACCTGACCACGAAGGTCTATTCCTGCAAGCAATCGAAGAACAAGCAAGAATATGATAAAAGCAATCTGAATATCGCGAATATGTATGAAGTATTGATAATGGTGGGGATCCGAAAAGTGGTCTTGGTCTGGTCGTTGGACACAAACGAAGCACACGAAGTTGCAATGGCTAACTTTTAACTAAACAAATCCCAAGGAAAAGCTACTAGATGGATCTACTTATATAGGAGCAAGAGGTGGCGGCCAGGGAGGTGGGAGGACGTCCCAAGGCAGCCTAAAACTAAATCTAGGTCGTACAAGGCCAATGGGCCCAAGTGGAGGTGATGTAACACCTTTGGACTTGTAGTTTGACTCGGATTCTGCTACAGCATCAGATTGTTTCTTCCACAACTCAATGCTCCGGACGAATTTGAAGGTGATTCCAATTGGGTTGGAAAGTGCACGAAATCTAGTTTCCAACAAAAAAAGAATCACCCAATTCGGAGTCCGTATGAAAAACTTGTGTGCGTTTTGAGTCAGGTATGTCTGTGCAGTCCGAATCTGAATCCAGAACGTGAGAGACTTGGACTCTATCTTCTCTTGGGCCAAAAGTGACATGAGAGAACTTTTTGGACAGCAAATAAACATATCTTTCTTCCTTATCTTCATATGTGGATTGTACAAATGTCCCATACACCTGCAACTAGACAAAACACAAAAGTGTGTGAAGTATTTTTGTTCTGGATAACATAAATAGATTATTGAATAGTTTGCACTAGAAATCACCTGACAAATATGCATATATGCAATATTTTTGGTCATATCCAAGGTAGTCATGTCCTCATCATATACAGTCCTTAGGGCACCGTTTAGACTTTGGGTTTTGTTTAGATTAAAAGTTCGCCATAGCTGCAACTTCGCGTACTTCGTTTGTGTTCAACGACCAGACAAAGGCGTCACAGAACCCCACCTTGATCAATAAAGCTTTCATCTTATATTCGCAATATCCAGATTGCAATTCTTAGTTTCTTGCTTGTTCTTCGTTTGCTTGCAGGAAATAGACCCTCGTGGTCAGGTTGATCGTGCTCCGACGTGGTCAATAACCTCTCGGAGTTGGTTTAGCGATTGCTAAGGCGCGACGTCCTCGCACGTTCGTAGTCGGATCGTCAAAGTCGACTTCCACTAAAGCGATATCCATCATCTCATCGAAAGACGGGACACCTTTGCCTCTATCAAGTGGTATCAGATTTCCAGGTTGCTCGGTGAGATTTTACAGTTTTTCGTAGTTTAGATCGAGTCTGTTCTTCATACCTACAGTCCACGAAAAAGCCACACACAAAAAATTAGGGTTAGTTCATCATATCCAAACCAATCTGAGCCTTTGCATAATCTTTTTAGGGTTTTGTGATGAGGACATGACTACCTTGGATATGACCAAAAATATTGCATATATGCATATTTGTCAGGTGATTTCTAGTGCAAACTATTCAATAATCTATTTATGTTATCCGGAACAAAAATACTTCACACACTTTTGTGTTTTGTCTAATTGCAGGTGTATGGGACATTTGTACAATCCACATATGAAGATAAGGAAGAAAGAGATGTTTATTTGCTGTCCAAAAAGTTCTCTCACGTCACTTTTGGCCCAAGAGAAGATAGAGTCCAAGTCTCTCACGTTCTGGAATCAGATTCAGACTGCACAGACATACCTGACTCAAAACGCACACAAGTTTTTCATACGGACTCCGAATTGGGTGATTCTTTCTTTGTTGGAAACTAGATTTTGTGCACTTTCCAACCCAATTGGATTCACCTTCAAATTCGTCCGGAGCGTTGAGTTGTGGACGAAACAATCTGATGCTGCAGCAGAATCCGAGTCAAACTACAAGTCCAAAGGTGTTACATCACCTCCACTTGGGCCCATTGGCCTTGTACGACCTAGATTTAGTTTTAGGCTGCCTTGGGATGTCCTCCCACCTCCTTGGCCGCCACCCCTTGCTCCTATATAAGTAGATCCATCTAGTAGCTTTTCCTTGGGATTTGTTTAGTTAAAAGTTAGCCATTGCAACTTCGTGTACTTCGTTTGTGTCCAACGACCAGACCAAGACCGCTTATAGATCCCCACCTTTATCTATCAATACTTCATATATACTCACAATATTCAGATTGCTTTTATCATATTCTTGCTTGTTCTTCGATTGCTTGCAGGAATAGACCTTCGTGGTCAGGTTGATCGTGTTCCGGCGTGGTCAATAACCTCTTGGAGTTGGTTTAGCGATTGCTAAGGCAGAACGTCGTTGCACGTTTGTAGTCGGATCGTCAAAGTCGTCTCCACAAAATCGATAGTTATCATCTCATCGAAAGATCGGGACACCCCGCCTCTATCAAGTGGTATCAGTTTTCAGGTTGCTCGGTGAGAATTTCCAGTTTTCCTAGATTAGATTTATTTTTTTACCTATTGTCCAAGAAAAAGCCACACAAAAAAAGTTAGATCTGTTCATCCTTTATCCAAGCCAGTCTGAGCCTTTGCAATTTTCTATTCATTGCTTGCATAGTTGAATTATCGGTTGCATCGTCGTGTCAGTTGCTGGTCTTAGCGTCTAGTTCCTTTAGAGTTTCGAGTTCTGTTCACATTAGTCACGCCGCCGCTGCATCATTATCCCTTCCGCTGTCCACCATCCCATCTATTAATTTCCACCACATGCTACGCACTGTTCATTGTCATAATCATAGTTGAGGTCATTCACATCTTCGCCTGATCCAATCTGCATCTTATCTAGTTTGTCTTGGAAAGAAAAAAAAGAAGATAGAGAAAAAAAAGAGAAAAAAGGAAAAAAAAGAAAAAGAGAGAGAAGAAAAAAAATTGGATCTATCTAGAATCAATCTCGTACCTGAATTCGGATTGGAATCTGTTTTGCGCACTGTTCAGTAAAACAGGTGTATCTTCCTCATACGAAGTCCGTTTTGGCTCCGTGAGTACTCAAATTGAAGCTAGCGATGAGCCGCATCTAAATAGTTGCAGAAGCTAGTTCAATATTTGACACCTCAAAATCGGCTTCTAAATAGGTTTTTTTGCCCTCCGAAGTTCATGAACACAGGTTGTTCCAATTTTTCAGGCCAGTTTTAGAATTCTTTGACTCCTCATATCAACTCGGAATTGAGTGATTCTTTTTGCATTGGAAAGCTTGAGTTAGTAGCATTCTTTGAAAGAATTTATCAGAAAATTGTCTCAACTTTTCAAGAGGAAAGTTGGAGAGAGAGAGTTGTTGTATATCCTGCTTGGCAGTTGTTTTTCATCATTATCTTCACTGCCGTTGTGATCTTCACTTATATCTTGCTGTCAAGAGCTACTTAGTATCATTCATTGATGCTAGTTGTGCTACGCCGTGACCTCATTAGTGTTCTAGGCTCGCGTCTCTAGTACGGTCTAGCCTAGGACCAGCATAGTACCGTCGTTGAGCGTTTATTCAACATTGCATCTTTGAATTGATTATTGCTAATCTTTTGCTACCATATATAGCCAACCCAGCTCCACATATTTCAACACCGTGTATACGTACGTTCCCCTGGCAATCGTTTTACACAATCTTCGGAGTTATTTGACACCGTTGGTTGCCTGTCACCACCTGCCACATGGTAAGAACTTGTAAGATATTGATATTTGCTTTACTGTGAGCACTTTACAACCACATCCTAGTAGTTCATAGGAACATTATTCTCGAATTTTGGTTCTTGTTTCTACTAATCATGACAGGTTCCAGATATAGAAGTTCTTGGATGACGGACACATCTTCACCATCACGAGAGTTGGGACAACACACACAAGCATATGGTCAGGTTATCTCTTTACCATCATTTGAGGGTAGATTTAATCCTGCTATTTATCTAGCTTGGGAGCTTGAAGTAGAACAAGTTTTTAGTCACCATGATTTTTCTGAACTTGAGAGAGTACGAGCTACCATTAGAGCATTTACTGGTTTTGCTTCTGTTTGGTGGAGTGTACATTGTAAGAAAAACATTGATAACCAACCCACAACTTGGAAAGTTTTGAAAGCTGTAATGAGACAACAATTTTTTCCTCCTTACTATCATCGTGAATTGTGTTGCAAATTGGAGCAATTAAAACAAGGCAGTAACAATGTTCATGCTTACTACCAAGAGTTCAAATCTTATATGCATCATTGTGACATAGAAGAATCTGAGGATGATACAATGAATAGATTTTTTGGTGGTTTAAACCATGATATTCAGGCAAGATTTTGGTCTATTCCTCGTTGCATTACTGGTATGTATGTCCGTGCTTGTACCTTTGAGAGACAAATACAGGAGGATGCATTGGGTGACTACAACAACTACTATTCCAGTTCATGCTCACCACCGCCGGTTGGTTACTCCACTATTGCACCTACTAGAGCAGCCCCACCTTGGATTGTGAGCGTGATATCATCTCAAGAGTATGGTACATTGTCAACGTCCGTACCTACATCAGCTACATCTCTGCGAGGTAACAGTAAAGGTCTTGATGATATAACTTCACATGAGAATGAAGCATGCCTAGTTAACTTGAATGCATCATGTGTTGAGTTACCTGTTGATTTGAGCACACCACCTATTTTAGAGACTCTTGTTACTATCATGAATGCGTCATGTGATCAAACAACTGAAATATCAACAATTTTGAGTGCACCCATTGAATTAACTGTTGATGCAAAAGAACCAATGTTTAATCATTTTGATATGACCTCTAAACTTGATGATGATTCTGTGTCCAATGACTTATGGCATGTTTGCTTATTTAAGCATGTTGTAGCATGTAAATTTGATGCAAGTAAGGTTTATTCATCGAAGTTAGGATGGTTTAATGATGAACATTGCCAATCTTTTGAAGTGAATAAGAGCTTCACTTATATGTGCAAACTGAGTTGCAATATTTTCATGCCTTCTACTTCTTGTGCTAATTTTTTGGCTTTAGATTTTATGAACTATGCAAGTTACTCATCTATTCATGTGTCATATATGCAAAAATCAAGGGAAGTAAAAATGGATGACATATACATATACAACATGTACACCTTGTCTCTTTTGTTAGCCACATTTCAGATTAAGCAACGCCGAGGACGGCTTTATTTTAAAGAAGGGGAGGATGATGAGGACATGACTACCTTGGATATGACCAAAAATATTGCATATATGCATATTTGTCAGGTGATTTCTAGTGCAAACTATTCAATAATCTATTTATGTTATCCAGAACAAAAATACTTCACACACTTTTGTGTTTTGTCTAATTGCAGGTGTATGGGACATTTGTACAATCCACATATGAAGATAAGGAAGAAAGAGATGTTTATTTGCTGTCCAAAAAGTTCTCTCACGTCACTTTTGGCCCAAGAGAAGATAGAGTCCAAGTCTCTCACGTTCTGGATTCAGATTCGGACTGCACAGACATACCTGACTCAAAACGCACACAAGTTTTTCATACGGACTCCGAATTGGATGATTCTTTTTTGTTGGAAACTAGATTTCGTGCACTTTCCAACCCAATTGGAATCACCTTCAAATTCGTCCGGAGCGTTGAGTTGTGGACGAAACAATCTGATGCTGCAGCAGAATCCGAGTCAAACTACAAGTCCAAAGGTGTTACATCACCTCCACTTGGGCCCATTGGCCTTGTACGACCTAGATTTAGTTTTAGGCTGCCTTGGGACGTCCTCCCACCTCCTTGGCCGCCACCCCTTGCTCCTATATAAGTAGATCCATCTAGTAGCTTTTCCTTGGGATTTGTTTAGTTAAAAGTTAGCCATTGCAACTTCGTGTACTTCGTTTGTGTCCAACGACCAGACCAAGACCGCTTACGGATCCCCACCTTTATCTATCAATACTTCATATATACTCACAATATTCAGATTGCTTTTATCATATTCTTGCTTGTTCTTCGATTGCTTGCAGGAATAGACCTTCATGGTCAGGTTGATCGTGTTCCGGCGTGGTCAATAACCTCTCGGAGTTGGTTTAGCGATTGCTAAGGCAGAACGTCGTTGCACGTTTGTAGTCGGATCGTCAAAGTCGTCTCCACCAAATCGATAGTTATCATCTCATCGAAAGATCGGAACACCCCGCCTCTATCATTTTGCTTTGTTGAATTTGCGGTTGCATCGTCGGTCTAGTTGCTGGTCTTAGAGTCTAGTCTTTTAGAGTTTCGAGTTCTGGTTATAAGTTGTCACGCCGCCGCCGCACCATCATCATCGCCCCTGCCATCTACCACCACCGCTCCGAATCCGTATCCATATACCACCACTAATCCGTATCCATATAACACCACCGATCCATATCCATATACTACCACCGCTACCACCACCGCTGCCATATACCACCACCATATATCCACCATCAATCCGAGTTCCTTGCATATTAGGTTTGTTTTCGAGATCCATCTAGTTTCCGATTCGTGTTTCCTTGCCGGAGTAGGTTTCGGAAAAAAAAAGAGTCCGGAAACCACCCTCCGTTTAGGCCCAAAATTTTTCGAAAACGCATTTTTCGAAAAATTTTCTGGCTATCCTATTTTTAGGGTTTCTGAGTGTTTTGAGACAGGTGCCATTATAGGAAGTTTTTTTTGACCTGTTTCCAGTTTTTGGGTCCGGGCAGTCGAAAAAAAAATTGGTCGAAAAAATTTCGTGCCCATCCTGTTAGTTTGACCTGGGAAGAGTTTTGAGACACTCGCCATTATACTGATTTTTCGCAAAAAAAAAGCAGCGCAAAAAAAAGTAGCGCCAAAAAAAAAGAGCGAAAAAAAAATCCAGAGTGTGCTTTTCCCTTGTTTACGTGCCGCGCCGTGATTTTGTTGGTGTTCTAGGCTCGCGTCTCTAGCCCAGTCTAGCCTAGGACCAGCACCGTACCATCGTTGAGCGTTTATTCAACTTTGCATCTCTGAATTGATTATTGCTGACCCTTTTTGCTACCATATTATAAGCCTTCCCAGCTCCACATACATCTACGTCGTGCGTTTGACTCTCCCTGGTAATCGCTCTATCCAAACTTTGAGAGTTTTTGACTACAACGGTTGCCGATCACCGCCTGCTGCTGGGCAAGAACTGGTAAGAATTTGAGATTTGCTTGACGGATTTGTGACACCCACCACCACCTCTTGTTAGTAGTCTGTAGGATCATATTCTTGTGTGTTTCTATTGCTGCTAACCATGCCAGGATCACAAGCCGACGAGACTGACTGGGAGAACATGACGAATAAGGATTTGCATGATAAATTTCAGCAAATGATGAGTGGACAGGTGCAAGATGTGCTAAACAGATTTGAAGAGGCCATGGGGAAGATAGATGGCATGGAGAAGACATTCGAAACGAAGCTCGATAACAAGTTTAATGAATTGCTCGCGCGTCTTCCACCACTACCAGCCGCTGCACCTAACGCACCTCTCCAACAACAACAACAACAACGACTACCTCCACATCGCGAAACAGACCTTCGCCGAGCGAGCCGTGTTCCTCTTGCGTTTGGCCAAACTGTTGGTGCTGCTGTTGATACTTCTGTGGCTCCTGCTGCTGATGCGGAGGAGGATGATTATGTGGGAGATTATGAGGATGAGGTTGATCAAAATCAGCACTACGTGCAGCCACCTGCACCACCACCACCAGGTCGACCTCAGGTATATATTCGTATTGGTAGGCCTGCACCACCACCTCACGTACGAGATGATGTCCATATTCCTAAACTGAAATTGAATATTCCACCATTTGAGGGTAGATATGTTCCTGATATATATCTTACTTGGGAGTTAGAAACTGAACAACAATTTACATGTTTACAATATCCTGAGGAGAGACGAGTTGCTGCTGCTGTTTGTGCTTTCACTAGTTTTGCATGTGTATGGTGGTCTGAACATTGTAGATTATATCCTATTCCAACTACTTGGGCTGCTTTGAAAACTGCTATGCGTACTCGTTGGGTTCCACCATATTATCAACGTGAATTGCTTCAAAAATTACAGCGCTTAAGACAAGGAAAAAATTCTGTAGAAGAATATTATCAGGAATTACAAACTGGCATGATTAGATGTGGTATTGTTGAGGAGAATGAAGCTATGCTTGCACGTTTTCTGGGTGGATTAAATAGAGAGATTCAGACCATTCTAGACTATAAGGAGTATACTAATATCACTCGTTTATTCCATCTTGCGTGTAAAGCTGAACGTGAAGTGCAAGATCGACAAGCATTGGCGCGAACTAACTTTTCTGCAGGCCGACCTTCATCATGGACACCGCGTGCATCTTCTACTTTAACTGCACCAGCACCTCAATCACGTGCCTCCTCCAGTCGTTGATGAGGACATGGCTACCATAGTTACACCCATATCCCCTGTTGTTTTACCTCTTGGAACAGTTGCTAGAGCTCAGATACGCCAATTAAATTATCAGGTACTTTCGTTTCTTGGTAATGTTTCTAGTGTTCATGAAAATATGATGCTGCCTAACTTAGATACATTTGTGTTGCTTGCAATTGAAGGGCCTAGCACGGACAAGAAGGATGAACATTGGAGCATGGTCAAGCACGAAGATGAAGGTGCGTGCAAAGAGAACAAGAATGGAGGTTCAAGTGGAGATTTTCAGACTTTGAAGCCACCATGATGACATACAAGAAGATGGACGAAATATACAAGATGGCCTTTCATAAATTTCCTCCGTAGCTTATTATTGGTGTTGCGCCACCTTATTTTGGGCCAGGCCCATGTAATCTATTTTTAGAGTCCATATTATAGGGGAAAGGACTTAGGAGGTGTTTTAGTCCCACCTTGCCAAGGGTGGACAAAATCCCCTCTCTTTTCCCTATATATATAGCCCTTAAGGCTTCGTTTAGACTTGGGATTTGTTTAGTTAAAAGTTAGCCATTGCAACTTCGTGTACTTCGTTTGTGTCCAACGACCAGACCAAGACCGCTTCCGGATCCCCACCATTATCAATACTTCATATTTATTTGCAATATTCAGATTGCTTTATCATATTCTTGCTCGTTCTTCGATTGCTTGCAGGAATAGACCTTCGTGGTCAGGCTGACCGTGCTTCCGGCATCGTTAGTAACCTCAGGAGATTGGTTTAGCGATTGCTAAGGCGCAACATCGTGCACGTTTGTAGTCGGATCGTCAAAGTCGTCTCCACCAAATCGATAGTTATCATCTCATCGAAAGATCGGGACACCCTCGCCTCTATCAAGTGGTATCAGTTTTCAGGTTGCTCGGTGAGATTTCCAGTTTTTCATAGTCTAGATTGCATATGTTCTTCGTACCTAGAGTCCAAGAAAAAGCCACCAAAAAAGAGTTAGATTAGTTCATCCGTGTCCCAAACAGTCTGAGCCTTTCGCTATTATCACTTAGTTTTTGCATTGTTGAATTTTCGATTGCATCGTGTGTCGAGTTGCTGGTTTTTAGTGTCTAGTCTTTTAGAGTTTCGAGTTCTAGTCACGTTTTGTTCACGCCGCATCCGCATACACCATCATCCACTTCATTATCATTCTCCGCTGCCCGATCTTTTCTTCACCGCCGCTGCCGCCATCATCATCATCCATCTGTTGTTGCCGTTCGTCGCCATCTTGACTTTTCTTTGAAAAAAAAATTTAGCATCGTGATCCTTGTTGGAGAGAAAGTTTGGACCCTTATTTTGTGGATCACGTGATACAACAGTTTGCAAGGTTGGGATCAGCCAATAGAAGAAAAAAAAAGAGGTGCAAACAGGAGTTGCCCTGGGCTGGACTGAATATAACAAAAAGGAGGAGATTTAAAGGGTTCAGAACGCTTGTGGTGATTGTTTTCCTTAGAAACCATGAGTACTACTAGTACTTTTGAATCAAGATAAGGCAAGGGGCCAGTGCAAATCGTGATCTGTTGACCAGCCAAAAAAAAGGGCTAGTATTTTGGAAAGGCATCTATTTTCGTGGAAGGTTTTGACCGCAAGAAAAAAAAAAGACTTGTTTCCCACGGAATAGGAGAGAATCACGTGGTATTTTTGTTGTGAGGAAGTTGAGATTGATTAGGAAGAAAGAGATCACATTCGCTAGGTACAAGTGGAGGCCGAAGAGAAAAAAAATTGCAGATATTTGGAATGATAGGTTCGTGGGTATCCTATCATATATTGTCCACGTTTTGAGTTCGAAAATAGAATAAAAGGAAGGAACGAACACATGAAGGGATACTAGTGCTTTATTTGGCAGATTTGGATCGGCCATATTGGAAAAAAAAACTGTTGTTTGGCTTCTCCACGCAAAGAGAACGCATTGATTGCAGATTTGTTTCCTTGCCTTCACGTGAAGAAAAAAACAGATTTGTTTCCATCGACTTGGAGTACTAGTTGGCTGGTTCGGTTGGGTTTCCTACCAAAAAAAACAGTGATTGACAAAAAAAACGTGGAAGAGAGTTTGTTGGAAACTTTGGATATTCCTTTAGTTGGGATAACGTTTTGGGAAAAGATCTGACCGAATCCTCCAAGTTTGGTAACTTTGGATCGGCTTAAAAGAAGAAACAAGTGCAGATCTGGTTTTCCGTTGGAGGTTTCCAAGTCTGGACGTTTTTTTTTGGAGAGAAAAAAAAGGGAAAAACAAATTTCGGTTGGAGGTTTCCAAATTCTGGACGTTTGGGATATTCCGAGGAAAAACAAGGAAAGAAGAAAACGTATACAAGGAAAGTGTGAGCGCTTGATCTTATTTTGAGGTGAGAGAAGAAGGAAAGAGATTGGTTTGGCCAGGAAATAAAAAGTGCAAGTGATAGAGACGAGGGTCCCGATCTTTCGATAAGATGATAACTATCGATTTGGTGGAGACGACTTTCACGATCCGACTACAAACGTGCACGACGTTGCGCCTTAGCAATCGCTAAACCGATCTCCTGAGGTTACTGACGATGCTGGAAGCACGGTCAGCCTGACCACGAAGGTCTATTCCTGCAAGCACTCGAAGAACGAGCAAGAATATGATAAAGCAATCTGAATATTGCAAATATATATGAAGTATTGATAATGGTGGGGATCCGGAAGCGGTCTTGGTCTGGTCGTTGGACACAAACGAAGTACACGAAGTTGCAATGGCTAACTTTTAACTAAACAAATCCCAAGCGAAAAGCTACTAGATGGATCTACTTATATAGGATCAAGGGGTGGCGGCCTAGGAAGTGGGAGGACGTCCCAAGGCAGCCTAAAACTAACCCTAGGTCGTACAAGGCCAATGGGCCCAAGTGGAGGTGATGCAACACCTTTGCACTTGTTGTTTGACTCGGATTCTGCTGCAGCGTCTGATTGTTTCGTCTATATCTCAACGCTCCGGATGAATTTGAAGGTGAATCCAATTGGGATGGAAAGAGCACAAAATCTAGAATCCAACAAAAAAAGAATCACCCAATTCGGAGTCTGTATGAAAAAGTTGTTGGCGTTTTGAGACAGGTATGTCTGTGCAGTCCGAATCTGAATCCAGAACGTGAGAGACTTGGACTCTATCTTCTCTTGGCCCAAAAGTGACGTGAGAGAACTTTTTGAACCGCACTTAAACATATCTTTCTCTCTTATCTTCATATGTGAATTGTACAAATATCCCATACAACTGACAAATATGCATGTATGCAATATTTTTGGTCGTATCCAAGGTAGTCATGTCCTCATCATCCTCCCCTTTTTGAAAACAAAGCCATCCTCGGTGTTTCTTAATCTGAAATGTGGCTAAGAAAAGAGACAAGGTATACATGTTGTATATGTATATGTCATCCATTTTTACTTCCCTTGATTTTTGCACATATGACACATGTATACATGAGTAACTTTTATAAATCATAAAATATAAAGCCAAAATATTATCATAAATAGATGGCGTGAAAATATTGTAACTCGGTTTGCACATATAAGTGAAGCTCTTATTCCTATCAAAATATTGACAATATTCATCATTAAACCATCCCAACAATGGTGAATAAACCTTACTTGCATCAAATTTACATGATACAACATGCTTAAATAAGCAAACATGCAGTAAGTCATTGGACACAGAATCATCACCAAGATTAGAGGTCATATCAAAATGATTAAACATTGATTCTTTTGCATCAATAGTTAATTCAATGGGTGCACTCAAAATTGTTGGTATTTCGGTTGTTTGATCACATGATGCATTCATGATAGTAACATGATTCTCTAAAATAGGTGGCGTGCTCAAATCAACAGGTAACTCAACACATGATGTATTTAAGTTAATTAGTGATGCATCATTCTCATGTGAAGTTATATCATCAATACCTTTACTGTTATCTTGTCGCAAAGACGTAGCTGATGTCGGTATGGACAATGATGATGTACCATACACTTGAGATGATGTCGCACTCACAATCTGAGGTGTGGCTGCTCTAGTAGGTACAACGGTGGAGGAATCAACCGATGGCAGTGAGCATGAATTGGAATAGTAGTTGTTGTAGTCACCCAATGCATCCTCCTGTAACTGTCTCTCAAAGGTACAAGCACGAACATACATACCAGTAATGCAACGAGGAATATACCTAAATCTTGCCTGAATATCATGGTTCAAACCACCAAAAAAATCTATTCATTGTATCATCCTCAGATTCTTCTATGTCACAATGATGCATATAAGATTTGAACTCTTGGTAGTAAGCATGAACAGTGTTATTGCCTTGTTTAAATTGTTCAAATTTGCGAAGCAATTCACGACGATAGTAAGGAGGGAAAAATTGTTGTCTCATTACATGTTTCAAATCTTTCCAAGTTGTGGGTTGGTTATCAATGTTTTTCTTACAATGCACACTCCACCAAACAGAAGCAAAACCAGTAAATGCTCTAGTGGCAGCTCGTACTTGCTCAAGTTCAGAATAGTCATGATAACTAAAAATTTGTTCTACTTCAAGCTCCCAAGCTAGATAAATAGCAGGATTAAATCTACCCTCAAATGATGGTAAAGAGATAACCTGACCATGTGCTTGTGTGTGTTGTCCCAACTCTCGTGATGGTGAAGATGTGTTCGTCGTCCAAGAACTTCTTTCTCCGGAACCTGTCATGATTAGTAGAAACAAGAAACAAAATTCAAGAATAATGTTCCTATGAACAACTAGGATGTGGTTGTAACATGCTCACAGTAAAGCAAATATCAATATCTTACAAGTTCTTACCATGCGACAGGTGGTGACAGGCAACCAGCGGTGTTAAATAACTCCGAAGATTGTGTAAAGCGATTGCCAGGGGAGCGTACGTATACACGGTGTAGAAATATGTGGAGCTGGGTTGGCTATATATGGTAGCAAAAGATTAGCAATAATCAATTCAAAGATGCAATGTTGAATAAACGCTCAACGACGGTACTGTGCTGGTCCTAGGCTAGACCGGACTAGAGACGCGAGCCTAGAACACTAATAAGGTCACGGCGTAGCACAACTAGCATCAATGAAGGATACTAAGTAGCTCTTGACAGCAAGATATAAGTGAAGATCACAACGACAGTGAAGATAATGATGAAAAACAACTGCCAAGCAGGATATACAACAACTCTCTCTCCAACTTTCCTCTTGAAAAGTTTGAGACAATTTTCTGATAAATTCTTTCAAAGAATGCTACTAACTCAAGCTTTCCAATGCAAAAAGAATCACTCAATTCCGAGTTGATATGAGGAGTCAAAGAATTCTAAAACTGGCCTGAAAAATTGGAACAAGCTGTGTTTACGAACTTCGGAGGGCAAAAAGACCTATTTAGAAGCCGATTTTGAGGTGTCAAATATTGAACTAGCTTCTGCAACTATTTAGATGCGGCTCGTCGCTATCTTCAATTTGAGTACTCACGGAGCCAAAACTGACTTCGTATGAGGAAGATACACCTGTTTTACTGAACAATGTGCAAAACAGATTCCAATCCGAATTCAGGTACGAGATTGATTCTAGATAGATCCAATTTTTTTCTTCTCTCTTTTTTTTCTCACGCTTTTTTTCTTCTCTCTCTTTTTCTTTCCTTTTTTTTCTTTTTTTTCCTCTATCTTTTTTTCTCCCTCTTTCCAAGACAAACTAGATAAGATGCAGATTGGATCAGGCGAAGAATTGAATGACCTCAACTATGATTATGACAATGAACAGTGCATAGCACGTGGTGGAAATTAATAGATGGGATGGTGGACAGCGGAACGGATAATGATGCAGCGGCGGCGTGACTAATGTGAACAGAACTCGAAACTCTAAAGGAACTAGACACTAAGACCAGCAACTGACACGACGATGCAACCGATAATTCAACTATGCAAGCAATGAATAGAAAATTGCAAAGGCTCAGACTGGCTTGGATAAAGGATGAACAGATCTAACTTTTTTTGTGGCTTTTTCTTGAACAATAGGTAAGAAAATAAATCTAATCTAAGAAAAACTGGAAATTCTCACCGAGCAACCTGAAAACTGATACCACTTGATAGAGTCAGGGTGTCCCGATCTTTCGATGAGATGATAACTATCGATTTGGTGGAGACGACTTTCACGATCCGACTACAAACGTGCACGACGTTGCGCCTTAGCAATCGCTAAACCGATCTCCTGAGGTTACTGACGATGCTGGAAGCACAGTCAGCCTGACCACGAAGGTCTATTCCTGCAAGCAATCGAAGAACGAGCAAGAATATGATAAAGCAATCTGAATATTGCAAATAAATATGAAGTATTGATAATGGTGGGGATCCGGAAGCGGTTTTGGTCTGGTCGTTGGACACAAACGAAGTACACGAAGTTGCAATGGCTAACTTTTAACTAAACTAATCCCAAGCGAAAAGCTACTAGATGGATCTACTTATATAGGATCAAGGGGTGGCGGCCTAGGAAGTGGGAGGACGTCCCAAGGCAGCCTAAAACTAACCCTAGGTCGTACAAGGCCAATGGGCCCAAGTGGAGGTGATGCAACACCTTTGCACTTGTTGTTTGACTCGGATTCTGCTGCAGCGTCTGATTGTTTCGTCTATATCTCAACGCTCCGGATGAATTTGAAGGTGAATCCAATTGGGCTGGAAAGAGCACAAAATCTAGAATCCAACAGAAAAAGAATCACCCAATTCGAAGTCCGTATGAAAAAGTTGTTGGCGTTTTGGGACAGGTATGTCTGTGCAGTCCGAATCTGAATCCAGAACGTGAGAGACTTGGACTCTATCTTCTCTTGGCCCAAAAGTGACGTGAGAGAACTTTTTGAACAACACTTAAACATATCTTTCTCTCTTATCTTCATATGTGAATTGTACAAATATCCCATACACCTGACAAATATGCATGTATGCAATATTTTTGGTCGTATCCAAGGTAGTCATGTCCTCATCAGCAAGTAAAGGAAGGAAAGTAAAGGAGAGAGAATGAAAGAGAAAAGCAAAACGTGAGGGAGAGATAGACTTGTGAACAAATATTTAAAAGGAAAGAGAAGGTGCAGATTTGCTCTCTTGGAAATTCGGAAATAAAAGGGTGAGTTTTTTTTTTGCTCAGTTTAAAAGAAGAAACAAGAAAAGGAAGTTACATCCGGATTGGGTTTTTTTTTCGGAGAGAGAAGGCATTTCCTAAGAGAAAAAGAGAGAGTTCAAAAAAAATACGGAGAACAAAAAGGGAAGAGATAAGTTGGCTGGGTGCAGCACGTGAGGAAAAAAAGTTTGAGGTTAAAAAACAGTTGAGAGAGCAGCTACACCGAATATTTGGAGATATCATACGTGCTAGTAGTTCTAGTTTGACGAGTTAATTTGGTACGGTTGGCTGAAGAAAAAAAAGGAGGGATTATCTGGTGGTAGAAGAGATATACAAGTGCTTGTACTTTCTGATTGCTGCGTCGGTCAAAATTTTTGCTGCATCTTGCGTTTGCACGTGAATTTCACTTGTGTCTTAGGCTCGCGTCTCTAGCACAGTCTAGCCTAGGACCAGCACTCGACCACTTTGAACAAATTTTCAGCTTGCACTAATTAACGTGGTTGTAGCATTTTTTTCCCACATATATAAAGCCAACCCAGCTCCACATATTTCTACACCGTCTATCCATACGTTCACCTGGCAATCGCTTTACCCAACTTTTGGAGTTACTTGACAGCGCTGGTTGCCGATCACCGCCTGCTGCATGGTAAGACATTGTAAGACATTGATATTTGCTTTACTGTGAGCGTTTTACTACCACATCCTAGTAGTTATAGGAACATTATTTTTGGATTTTGTTTCTTGTTTCTACTAATCATGACAGGATCTAGAGTCAATCCATGGGCTTTGTCGATCGCGGGAGACGTGCCACCACCTATGCAAATTCCACAACGATCACGAGAGGTGGATAAACATCCAAATGCACATGATCAGGTTAATGTTTCTATACCATCATTTAATGGCCGTTTTAGACCTGCTTTATATATTGAATGGGAGTTCGACATAAATATTATATTTGCTTCCCATAATTTTGATGAATGTAAAAAAGTTAAGGTTGCGGTTGGTTCTTTCACTGGTTATGCTTTAGTTTGGTGGAGTGAATATTGTCGGTTACACCCTGATTATATACCTATTACTTGGGATGTTTTGAAACTTGCCATGCGACATACATTCGTCCCCGCTTATTATACTCATGACATGATTAAAAAGTTGCAACATTTAAAACAAGGTAGTGACACTGTAACGAAATATTATGATACTTTACAAACTACCTTGTTGCATTCCTCTTTAGAAGAAAGTGAAGAAGATTTTATGGATAGATTTTGGGGAGGATTAAACCGTGACATTTAGGAGATACTAATTCATGAAACATGTTATCCTATGGACCGTTTGTTTCGTCTTGCTTGCAAAGCTGAACAGGAGATAACAAGACGTGTTGCCCACAAGATAAACAAGCGGAAGGTGCAAATCCCACGAGTTGCGACGGTTGTTCCTTCCACCACTGCGTCTCCTATGGCAACAACATCCATTGTTGAGAGCACTACATCACCTCCACCATGTGACGTGTCACCACCTAGAGTGCCTACATCATCTTTGTTGATCATCAGAGGTAATGACAAAGGTACCGATCTTCCACCTCCACATGAGTATGATGAATTCCTTGTCAATTTAAATGAACCATGCGATGAGCTACCCACTACTTTGATCACACCAGCTATTTTAGAGGACTATGTTCATGATTTGACTTTGCCATGTGATCAAACAATTTTGAGTGAACCCATTGAATTAACTATTGATGCAAAAGAACCATGTGAATCAGTGAAAAGATCAGATTTGGATCAAATACGTTTGAAAATAGTTGTGCCAATGTTTAATCATTTTGATATGACCTCTAATCTTGGTGATGGTTCATCATGGTTGGGATGGTTTAATGATGAGCATTGCCAATCTTTTATTATGAATAAGAGCTTCACTTATATGTGCAAACTGAGTTGCAATATTTTCATGCCTTTGACTTCTTGTGATAATATATTGGCTTTATTTTTCACGACTTTTGAAGGGTGCTCTTGTATAACTGTGTCACATGTGCCACAACTGAGATCAGTTAAAATGGATGACATATACATATACAACGTGTACACCTTGTCTCTATTGTTAGCCATATTTCAGATTAAGCAACGCCGAGGACGGCTTTGCTTTCAAGAAGGGGAGGATGATGAGGACATGGCTACCATAGTTACACCCATATCCCCTGTTGTTTTACCTCTTGGAACAGTTGCTAGAGCTCAGATACGCCAATTAAATTATCAGGTACTTTCGTTTCTTGGTAATGTTTCTAGTGTTCATGAGAATATGATGCTGCCTAACTTAGATACATTTGTGTTTCTTGCAATTGAAGGGCCTAGCACGGACAAGAAGGATGAACATTGGAGCATGGTCAAGCACGAAGATGAAGGTGCGTGCAAAGAGAACAAGAACGGAGGTTCAAGTGGAGATTTCCGGACTTTGAAGCCACCATGATGACATACAAGAAGATGGACGAAATATACAAGATGGCCTTTCATAAATTTCCTCCGTAGCTTATTATTGGTGTTGCGCCACCTTATTTTGGGCCAGGCCCATGTAATCTATTTTTAGAGTCCATATTATAGGGGAAAGGACTTAGGAGGTGTTTTAGTCCCACCTTGCCAAGGGTGGACAAAATCCCCTCTCTTTTCCCTATATATATAGCCCTTAAGGCTTCGTTTAGACTTGGGATTTGTTTAGTTAAAAGTTAGCCATTGCAACTTCGTGTACTTCGTTTGTGTCCAACGACCAGACCAAGACCGCTTCCGGATCCCCACCATTATCAATACTTCATATTTATTTGCAATATTCAGATTGCTTTATCATATTCTTGCTCGTTCTTCGATTGCTTGCAGGAATAGACCTTCGTGGTCAGGCTGACTGTGCTTCCGGCATCATCAGTAACCTCAGGAGATTGGTTTAGCGATTGCTAAGGTGCAACGTCGTGCACGTTTGTAGTCGGATCGTCAAAGTCGTCTCCACCAAATCGATAGTTATCATCTCATCGAAAGATCGGGACACCCTCGCCTCTATCAGTCGTGATACAAGAAAATAGGCACAACCACCATTATCTGCCAAGAGCGCACCTGCTGGGCCTGCACAGAGTTCTTCTTCTTCCATGGCATCAACAGGGCACACAAGTGATATTATTGTCGTCGTTGTAAGGGAGGAGGTCATTATGCGAGAGAATGCAAATCTCCGCGTGTGATGATTGCTACCGCGGATGGTGGATATGAGTCCGCTAGTGACTATGATGAGGATACTTTGGCTCTTATTACACGTGAAGAACATGGTGGAGATGATTCTGATCATGAGACGCAATACATGGCTCCTGAAGACGCTGACAGGTATGAATGTTTAGTTGTTCAACGTGTTTTGAGTGTGCAGGTCACACAAGCTGAGCAAAATCAGAGGCACAATTTGTTCCATACCAAGGGAGTTGTGAAAGAATGTTCTGTGCGTGTCATCATAGATGGAGGGAGCTGCAACAACTTGGCTAGCATGGAGATGGTGGAGAAGCTTTCTCTCACCACAAGACCACATCCACATCCTTACCACATCCAATGGTTCAACAACAGCGGCAAGGTTAAGGTAACACGTACTGTTCGTGTGCATTTTAGTATATCTACATATGCTGATTATGTTGATTGTGATGTGGTACCTATGCAAGCATGTTCCTTATTACTTGGTAGACCATGGCAATTTGATAAAAATTCTGTACACCATGGTAGAAACAATCAGTATACTCTTGTTCATAAGGATAAAAATATTACTTTGCTTTCTATGACTCCTGATTCTATTTTGAAAGATGATATCAATAGAGCTAATAAAGCAAAACAAGAGAAGAATAAGAGTGAAAATCAGATTGTGGCAAAAGAATTTGAGCAACAAATGAAGCCTAATAATAAACCATCTAGTGTTGCTTCTGAAATTAAATTGAAAAGTGCATGTTTATTTGCCACCAAATCTGATATTGATGAGCTAGATTTCAGCAAATCTGTTTGCTATGCTTTTGTGTGCAAGGAGGCATTATTTTCATTCGAGGACGTGCCTTCCTCTTTGCCTCCTGCTATCACTAACATTTTGCAGGAGTTCGCTGACGTCTTTCCACAAGACGTGCCACCGGGATTACCACCTATTCGAGGGATTGAGCATCAGATCGACTTAATTCCCGGTGCTTCACTGCCAAACCGTGCGCCATACCGTACCAATCCAGAGGAGACGAAGGAGATTATGCGTCAAGTACAAGAGCTTCTCGACAAAGGTTATATACGCGAATCCCTTAGTCCTTGTTCTGTTCCTATTATTCTAGTGCCAAAAAAGGATGGTACATCGCGTATGTGTGTTGATTGTAGAGGCATTAATAATATTACTATTCGTTATCGTCATCCTATTCCTAGGCTAGATGATATGCTTGATGAATTGAGTGGCTCTACAATATTCTCCAAAGTTGATTTGCGTAGTGGATACCATCAAATTCGTATGAAATTGGGGGATGAATGGAAAACATCATTTAAAACTAAGTTTGGATTATATGAGTGGTTAGTCATGCCTTTTGGGTTAACTAATGCGCCTAGCACTTTCATGAGACTAATGAACGAAGTTTTACGTGCTTTCATTGGACGATTTGTGGTAGTCTATTTTGATGATATACTGATTTATAGCAGATCTTTGGAAGAACATTTGGAACATTTACGTGCTGTTTTTATTGCTCTACGTGATGCATGTTTGTTTGGTAACCTTGGGAAGTGCACCTTTTGCACCGACCGAGTATCTTTTCTTGGCTATGTTGTTACTCCATAGGGAATTGAAGTTGATAAAGCCAAGATTGAAGCTATTGAGAGTTGGCCGCAGCCCAAAACGGTCACACAAGTGAGGAGTTTTCTTGGCCTCGCTGGATTTTACTGGCGTTTTGTGAGAGATTTCAGCACCATTGCTGCACCTCTCAATGAGCTTACAAAGAAAGATGTGCCTTTTCTTTGGGGTACCGCACAGGAAGAAGCCTTCTCGGTATTGAAAGATAAGTTGACACATGCTCCTTTACTCCAACTTCCTGATTTTAATAAGACTTTTGAGCTTGAATGTGATGCTAGTGGAATTCGATTAGGAGGTGTGTTATTACAAGATGGCAAACCTGTTGCATACTTTTCTGAAAAATTGAGTGGGCCTAGTCTGAATTATTCTACTTATGATAAAGAATTATATGCTCTTGTTCAGACTTTAGAAACATGGCAACATTATTTATGGCCCAAAGAATTTGTTATACATTCTGATCATGAATCTTTGAAACATATTAAAAGTCAAGCTAAACTGAATCGTAGACATGCTAAATGGGTTGAATTCATTGAGACTTTCCCTTATGTCATTAAACACAAGAAGGGAAAAGAAAATGTTATTGCTGATGCATTGTCTCGTCGCTATACTATGCTTTCACAACTTGACTTCAAAATATTTGGTTTGGAGACCATCAAAGATCAATATGTGCATGATGCTGATTTTAAAGATGTAATGCAGAATTGTAAAGATGGAAGAATGTGGAACAAGTTTGTCGTTAACGATGGATTTGTGTTTCGTGCTAACAAGCTATGCATTCCAGCTAGCTCCGTTCGTCTTTTGTTGTTGCAGGAGGCGCATGGAGGAGGATTAATGGGACACTTTGGCGTGAAGAAGACGGAGGACGTACTTGCTACACATTTCTTTTGGCCAAAGATGAGACGGGATGTTGAGTGTTTTATTGCTCGATGCACTACATGTCAAAAAGCTAAGTCACGACTCAATCCTCATGGTTTATATATGCCTTTGCCTGTATCTAGTGTTCCTTGGGAGGATATATCTATGGACTTTGTTTTAGGTTTACCTCGAACAAAGAAGGGGAGGGATAGCATATGATGAGGACATGACTACCTTGGATATGACCAAAAATATTGCATATATGCATATTTGTCAGGTGATTTCTAGTGCAAACTATTCAATAATCTATTTATGTTATCCAGAACAAAAATACTTCACACACTTTTGTGTTTTGTCTAATTGCAGGTGTATGGGACATTTGTACAATCCACATATGAAGATAAGGAATAAACAGATGTTTATTTGCTGTCCAAAAAGTTCTCTCACGTCACTTTTGGCCCAAGAGAAGATAGAGTCCAAGTCTCTCACGTTCTGGATTCAGATTCGGACTGCACAGACACACCTGACTCAAAACGCACGCAAGTTCTTCATACAGACTCCGAATTGGGTGATTCTTTTTTTGTTGGAAACTAGATTTCGTGCACTTTCCAACCCAATTGGAATCACCTTCAAATTCGTCCGGAGCGTTGAGTTGTGGACGAAACAATCTGATGCTGCAGCAGAATCCGAGTCAAACTACAAGTCCAAAGGTGTTACATCACCTCCACTTGGGCCCATTGGCCTTGTACGACCTAGATTTAGTTTTAGGCTGCCTTGGGACGTCCTCCCACCTCCTTGGCCGCCACCCCTTGCTCCTATATAAGTAGATCCATCTAGTAGCTTTTCCTTGGGATTTGTTTAGTTAAAAGTTAGCCATTGCAACTTCGTGTACTTCGTTTGTGTCCAACGACCAGACCAAGACCGCTTTCGGATTCCCACCTTTATCAATACTTCATACATATTTGCAATATTCAGATTGCTTTTATCATATTCTTGCTCGTTCTTCGATTGCTTGCAGGAATAGACCTTCGTGGTCAGGTTGATCGTGCACCGGCGTGGTCAATAACCTCTGGAGATTGGTTTAGCGATTGCTAAGGCGCAATGTCGTGCACGTTTGTAGTCGGATCGTCAAAGTCGTCTCCACCAAATCGATAGTTACCATCTCATCGAAAGATCGGGACACCCCGCCTCTATCAGCATATTTGTTGTCGTGGATAGATTCTCGAAAATGGCACACTTTATACCATGTCATAAAAGCGATGATGCTGTTAATGTTGCTGATTTGTTCTTTCGTGAAATTATTCGCTTGCATGGTGTGCCAAATACTATTGTTTCAGATCGTGATACTAAATTTCTTAGCCACTTTTGGAGATGTTTATGGGCTAAGTTGGGGACTAAACTGCTTTTTAGTACAACTTGTCACCCCCAAACTGATGGACAAACTGAAGTAGTCAATAGAACGTTGTCTACTATGCTTAGGGCTGTTTTGAAGAATAATAAGAAAATGTGGGAGGAATGCTTGCCTCATATTGAATTTGCTTATAATCGTTCATTGCATTCTACTACTAAGATGTGCCCTTTTGAAGTTGTGTATGGTTTCCTACCTCGCGCACCTATTGATTTGTTGCCTCTTCCATCTTCGGAGAAGGTTAATTTTGATGCTAAACAACGTGCTGAACTGATTTTAAAAATGCATGAGTTAACTAAGGAAAACATTGAGCGTATGAATGCTAAATATAAACTTGCTGGAGATAAGGGTAGAAAACATGTTGTGTTTGCACCTGGAGATCTTGTTTGGTTACATTTGCGTAAGGATAGATTTCCTGATTTGCGCAAATCAAAGCTAATGCCACGTGCTGATGGTCCCTTTAAGGTGTTAGAGAAAATAAATGATAATGCATATAAACTTGAGCTGCCTGCAGATTTTGGGGTTAGTCCCACTTTTAACATTGCAGATTTGAAGCCTTATTTGGGTGAGGAAGATGAACTTCCATCGAGGACGACTTCATTTCAAGAAGGGGAGGATGATGAGGACATCAATACAATTGTTACACCCACAGCCCCTGCTGCTATACATACTGGACCAATTACTAGAGCTCGTGCATGCCAACTAAATTACCAGGTACTTTCGTTTCTTGGTAATGATTCTAATGTTCATGAGAATATGATGCTGCCTAAATTGGATACATTTGTTTTCCTTACAAATGAAGGGCCTAGCTTGGAGAAGGATGAACATTGGAGCAAGAACAAGCATGGAGATGATGGCATGCGCAAGGGGAACAAGAACGGAGTTACAAGTGATGATTTCAGGACTTTGAAGCCACCATAATGGGTGCATGAAGCCTTGGACGAAATATACAAGATGCCACTTCATAAATTTCGTCCCGAGGCTATTTTAGGTGCTGCGTCACCTTATTATTGGGCCAGGCCCATGTAATTTCGAAATACATAAGTATAGGCTATTTTTAGAGTCCGTATGTGTGGGGAAACAAGAGATAGGGTTGATTTCGGACCCCTCCACCAAGGGCAACGAAATTCCCCCCCTCTTCCTCCATATATACAGCCCTTAGGGCATCGTTTAGACTTTGGGTTTTGTTTAGATTAAAAGTTCGCCATAGCTGCAACTTCGCGTACTTCGTTTGTGTTCAACGACCAGACAAAGGCGTCACAGAACCCCACCTTGATCAATAAAGCTTTCATCTTATATTCGCAATATCCAGATTGCAATCTTAGTTTCTTGCTTGTTCTTCGTTTCTTCGCAGGAAACAGACCCTCGTGGTCAGGTTGATCGTGCTCCGGCGTGGTCAATAACCTCTCGGAGTTGGTTTAGCGATTGCTAAGGCGCGACGTCCTCGCACGTTCGTAGTCGAATCGTCAAAGTCGACTTCCACCAAAGCGATATCCATCATCTCATCGAAAGACGGGACACCTCCGCCTCTATCATAACGCACCTCTCCAACAACAACAACAACGACTACCTCCACGTCGCGAAACAGACCTCCGCCGAGCAAGCCGTGTTCCTCTTGCGTTTGGCCAAACTGTTGGTGCTGCTGTTGATACTTCTGTGGCTCCTGCTGCTGATGCGGAGGAGGATGATTATGTGGGAGATTATGAGGATGAGGTTGATCAAAATCAGCACTACGTGCAGCCACCTGTACCACCACCAGCAGGTCGACCTCAGGTATATATTCGTAATGGTAGGCCTGCACCACCTCAGGTACGAGATGATGTCCATATTCCTAAACTGAAATTGAATATTCCACCATTTGAGGGTAGATATGTTCCTGATATATATCTTACTTGGGAGTTAGAAACTGAACAACGATTTACATGTTTACAATATCCTGAGGAGAGACGAGTTGCTGCTGCTGTTTGTGCTTTCACTAGTTTTGCATGTGTATGGTGGTCTAAACATTGTAGATTATATCCTATTCCAACTACTTGGGCTGCTTTGAAAACCGCTATGCGTACGCGTTGGGTTCCACCATATTATCAACGTGAATTGCTTCAAAAATTGCAGCGTTTAAGACAAGGGAAAAATTCTGTAGAAGAATATTATCAGGAATTACAAACTGGCATGATTAGATGTGGTATTGTTGAGGAGAATGAAGCTATGCTTGCACGTTTTCTGGGTGGATTAAATAGAGAGATTCAGACCATTCTAGACTATAAGGAGTATACTAATATGACTCGTTTATTCCATCTTGCTTGTAAAGCTGAACGTGAAGTGCAGGATCGACAAGCATTGGGGCGAACTAACTTTTCTGCAGGCCGACCTTCATCATGGACACCACGTGCATCTTCTACTTCAACTGCACCAGCAAGTCCATCCGGTGCCACCTCCAGCCGTGATACAAGAAAACAGGCACAACCACCATTATCTGCCAAGAGCGCACCTGCGGGGCCTGCACAGCGTTCTTCTTCTTCCATGGCATCAACAGGGTACACAAGTGATATTATTTGTCGTCGTTGTAAGGGAGGAGGTCATTATGCGAGAGAATGCAAATCTCCACGTGTGATGATTGCTACCGCGGATGGTGGATATGAGTCCGCTAGTGACTATGATGAGGATACTTTGGCTCTTATTACATCTGAAGAACATGGTGGAGATGATTCTGATCATGAGACGCAATACATGGCTCCTGAAGACGCTGACAGGTATGAATGTTTAGTTGCTCAACGTGTTTTGAGTGTGCAGATCACACAAGCTGAGCAAAATCAGAGGCACAATTTGTTCCATACCAAGGGAGTTGTGAAGGAACGTTCTGTGCGCGTCATCATAGACGGAGGGAGCTGCAACAACTTGGCTAGCGTGGAGATGGTGGAGAAGCTTTCTCTCACCACAAGACCACATCCACATCCTTACTACATCCAATGGTTCAACAACAGCGGCAAGGTTAAGGTAACACGTACTGTTCGTGTGCATTTTAGTATCTCTACATATGCTGATTATGTTGATTGTGATGTGGTACCTATGCAAGCATGTTCCTTATTACTTGGTAGACCATGGCAATTTGATAAAAGTTCTGTACACCATGGTAGAAACAATCACTATACTCTTGTTCATAAGGATAAAAATATTACTTTGCTTCCTATGACTCCTGATTCCATTTTGAAAGATGATATTAATAGAGCTAATAAAGCAAAACAGGAGAAGAATAAGAGTGAAAATCAGATTGTGGCAAAAGAATTTGAGCAACAAATGAAGCCTAATAATAAACCATCTAGTGTTGCTTCTGAAATTAAATTGAAAAGTGCATGTTTATTTGCCACCAAATCTGATATTGATGAGCTAGATTTCAGCAAATCTGTTTGCTATGCTTTTGTGTGCAAAGAGGCATTATTTTCATTCGAGGACGTGCCTTCCTGATGAGGACATGACTACCTTGGATATGACCAAAAATATTGCATATATGCATATTTTTCAGGTGATTTCTAGTGCAAACTATTCAATAATCTATTTATGTTATCCAGAACAAAAATACTTCACACACTTTTGTGTTTTGTCTAATTGCAGGTGTATGGGACATTTGTACAATCCACATATGAAGATAAGGAAGAAAGAGATGTTTATTTGCTGTCCAAAAAGTTCTCTCACGTCACTTTTGGCCCAAGAGAAGATAGAGTCCAAGTCTCTCACGTTCTTGATTCAGATTCGGACTGCACAGACATGCCTGACTCAAAACGCACACAAGTTTTTCATACGGACTCCGAATTGGGTGATTCTTTTTTTGTTGGAAACTAGATTTCGTGCACTTTCCAACCCAATTGGAATCACCTTCAAATTCGTCCGGAGCGTTGAGTTGTGGACGAAACAATCTGATGCTGCAGCAGAATCCGAGTCAAACTACAAGTCCAAAGGTGTTACATCACCTCCACTTGGGCCCATTGGCCTTGTACGACCTAGATTTAGTTTTAGGCTGCCTTGGGACGTCCTCCCACCTCCTTGGCCGCCACCCCTTGCTTCTATATAAGTAGATCCATCTAGTAGCTTTTCCTTGGGATTTGTTTAGTTAAAAGTTAGCCATTGCAACTTCGTGTACTTCGTTTGTGTCCAACGACCAGACCAAGACCGCTTCCGGATCCCCACCATTATCAATACTTCATATATATTTGCAATATTCAGATTGCTTTATCATATTCTTGCTCGTTCTTCGATTGCTTGCAGGAATAGACCTTCGTGGTCAGGCTGACCGTGCTTCCAGCATTGTCAGTAACCTCAGGAGATTGGTTTAGCGATTGCTAAGGCGCAACGTCGTGCACGTTTGTAGTCGGATCGTCAAAGTCGTCTCCACCAAATCGATAGTTATCATCTCATCGAAAGATCGGGACACCCTCGCCTCTATCACTTCCTCTTTGCCTCCTGCTGTCACTAACATTTTGCAGGAGTTCGCTGACGTTTTTCCACAAGACGTGCCACCGGGATTACCGCCTATTCGAGGGATTGAGCATCAGATTGACTTAATTCCCGGTGCTTCACTGCCAAACCGTGCACCATATCGTACCAATCTAGAGGAGACGAAGGAGATTATGCATCAAGTACAAGAGCTTCTCGACAAAGGTTATATACGCGAATCCCTTAGTCCTTGTGCTGTTCCTATTATTCTAGTGCCGAAAAAGGATGGTACATCACGTATGTGTGTTGATTGTAGAGGCATTAATAATTTTACTATTCGTTATCGTCATCCTATTCCTAGGCTAGATGATATGCTTGATGAATTGAGTGGCTCTACAATATTTTCCAAAGTTGATTTGCGTAGTGGCTACCATCAAATTCGTATGAAATTGGGAGATGAATGGAAAACAGCATTTAAAACTAAGTTTGGATTATATGAGTGGTTAGTCATGCCTTTTGGGTTAACTAATGCACCTAGTACTTTCATGAGATTAATGAACGAAGTTTTACGTGCTTTCATTGGACGATTTGTGATAGTTTACTTTGATGACATATTGATTTATAGCAGATCTTTGGAAGAACATTTGGAACATTTACGTGCTGTTTTTATTGCTCTACGTGATGCACGTTTGATTGGTAACCTTGGGAAGTGCACCTTTTGCACCGACCGAGTATCTTTTCTTGGCTACGTTGTTACTCCACAGGGAATTGAAGTTGATAAATTCAAGATTGAAGCTATTGAGAGTTGGCCGCAGCCCAAAACGGTCACACAAGTGAGGAGTTTTCTTGGCCTCGCTGGATTCTATAGGCGTTTTGTGAGAGATTTCAGCACCATTGCTGCACCTCTCAATGAGCTTACAAAGAAAGATGTGCCTTTTCTTTGGGGTACCGCACAGGAAGAAGCCTTCACGGTATTGAAAGATAAGTTGACACATGCTCCTTTACTCCAACTTCCTGATTTTAATAAGACTTTTGAGCTTGAATGTGATGCTAGTGGAATTGGATTAGGAGGTGTGTTATTACAAGATGGCAAACCTGTTGCATACTTTTCTGAAAAATTGAGTGGGCCTTGTCTGAATTATTCTACTTATGATAAAGAATTATATGCTCTTGTTCGGACTTTAGAAACATGGCAACATTATTTATGGCCCAAAGAATTTGTTATACATTCTGATCATGAATCTTTGAAACATATTAAAAGTCAACCTAAACTGAATCGTAGACATGCTAAATGGGTTGAATTCATTGAGACTTTCCCTTATGTCATTAAACACAAGAAGGGAAAAGAAAATGTTATTGCTGATGCATTGTCTCGTCGCTATACTATGCTTTCACAACTTGACTTCAAAATATTTGGTTTGGAGACCATCAAAGATCAATATGTGCATGATGCTGATTTTAAAGATGTAATGCAGAATTGTAAAGAAGGAAGAATGTGGAACAAGTTCGTCGTTAACGATGGATTTGTGTTTCGTGCTAACAAGCTATGCATTCCAGCTAGCTCCGTTCGTCTTTTGTTGTTGCAGGAGGCGCATGGAGGAGGATTAATGGGACACTTTGGCGTGAAGAAGACGGAGGACGTACTTGCTACACATTTCTTTTGGCCAAAGATGAGACGGGATGTTGAGCGTTTTATTGCTCGATGCACTACATGTCAAAAAGCTAAGTTACGACTCAATCCTCATGGTTTATATATGCCTTTGCCTGTACCTAGTGTTCCTTGGGAGGATATATCTATGGACTTTGTTTTAGGTTTACCTCGAACAAAGAAGGGGAGGGATAGCATATTTGTTGTCGTGGATAGATTCTCGAAAATGGCACACTTTATACCATGTCATAAAAGCGATGATGCTGTTAATGTTGCTGATTTGTTCTTTCGTGAAATTATTCGCTTGCATGGTGTGCCAAATACTATTGTTTCAGATCGTGATACTAAATTTCTTAGCCACTTTTGGAGATGTTTATGGGCTAAGTTGGGGACTAAACTGCTTTTTAGTACTACTTGTCACCCCCAAACTGATGGGCAAACTGAAGTAGTCAATAGAACGTTGTCTACTATGCTTAGGGCTATTTTGAAGAATAATAAGAAAATGTGGGAGGAATGCTTTCCTCATATTGAATTTGCTTATAATCGTTCATTGCATTCTACTACTAAGATGTGCCCTTTTGAAGTTGTGTATGGTTTCCTACCTCGTGCACCTATTGATCTGTTGCCTCTTCCATCTTCGGAGAAGGTTAATTTTGATGCTAAACAACGTGCTGAATTTATTTTAAAAATGCATGAGTTAACTAAGGAAAACATTGAGCGTATGAATGCTAAATATAAACTTGCTGGAGATAAGGGTAGAAAACATGTTGTGTTTGCACCTGGAGATCTTGTTTGGTTACATTTGCGTAAGGATAGATTTCCTGATTTGCGCAAATCAAAGCTAATGCCACGTGCTGATGGTCCCTTTAAGGTGTTAGAGAAAATAAATGATAATGCATATAAACTTGAGCTGCCTGCAGATTTTGGGGTTAGTCCCACTTTTAACATTGCAGATTTGAAGCCTTATTTGGGTGAGGAAGATGAACTTCCATCGAGGACGACTTCATTTCAAGAAGGGGAGGATGATGAGGACATCAATACAATTGTTACACCCACAGCCCCTGCTGCTATACATACTGGACCAATTACTAGAGCTCGTGCATGCCAACTAAATTACCAGGTACTTTCGTTTCTTGGTAATGATTCTAATGTTCATGAGAATATGATGCTGCCTAAATTGGATACATTTGTTTTCCTTACAAATGAAGGGCCTAGCTTGGAGAAGGATGAACATTGGAGCAAGAACAAGCATGGAGATGATGGCATGCGCAAGGGGAACAAGAACGGAGTTACAAGTGATGATTTCAGGACTTTGAAGCCACCATAATGGGTGCATGAAGCCTTGGACGAAATATACAAGATGCCACTTCATAAATTTCGTCCCGAGGCTATTTTAGGTGCTGCGTCACCTTATTATTGGGCCAGGCCCATGTAATTTCGAAATACATAAGTATAGGCTATTTTTAGAGTCCGTATGTGTGGGGAAACAAGAGATAGGGTTGATTTCGGACCCCTCCACCAAGGGCAACGAAATTCCCCCCCTCTTCCTCCATATATACAGCCCTTAGGGCATCGTTTAGACTTTGGGTTTTGTTTAGATTAAAAGTTCGCCATAGCTGCAACTTCGCGTACTTCGTTTGTGTTCAACGACCAGACAAAGGCGTCACAGAACCCCACCTTGATCAATAAAGCTTTCATCTTATATTCGCAATATCCAGATTGCAATCTTAGTTTCTTGCTTGTTCTTCGTTTGCTCGCAGGAAACAGACCCTCGTGGTCAGGTTGATCGTGCTCCGGCGTGGTCAATAACCTCTCGGAGTTGGTTTAGCGGTTGCTAAGGCGCGACGTCCTCGCACGTTCGTAGTCGGATCGTCAAAGTCGACTTCCACCAAAGCGATATCCATCATCTCATCGAAAGATCGGGACCCTCGCCTCTATCAGGTACCGCACAGGAAGAAGCCTTCACGGTATTGAAAGATAAGTTGACACATGCTCCTTTACTCCAATTTCCTGATTTTAATAAGACTTTTGAGCTTGAATGTGATGCTAGTGGAATTGGATTAGGAGGTGTGTTATTACAAGATGGCAAACCTGTTGCATACTTTTCTGAAAAATTGAGTGGGCCTAGTCTGAATTATTCTACTTATGATAAAGAATTATATGCTCTTGTTCGGACTTTAGAAACATGGCAACATTATTTATGGCCCGAAGAATTTGTTATACATTCTGATCATGAATCTTTGAAACATATTAAAAGTCAAGCTAAACTGAATCGTAGACATGCTAAATGGGTTGAATTCATTGAGACTTTCCCTTATGTCATTAAACACAAGAAGGGAAAAGAAAATGTTATTGCTGATGCATTGTCTCGTCGCTATACTATGCTTTCACAACTTGACTTCAAAATATTTGGTTTGGAGACCATCAAAGATCAATATGTGCATGATGCCGATTTTAAAGATGTAATGCAGAATTGTAAAGAAGGAAGAATGTGGAACAAGTTCGTCGTTAACGATGGATTTGTGTTTCGTGCTAACAAGCTATGCATTCCAGCTAGCTCCGTTCGTCTTTTGTTGTTGCAGGAGGCGCATGGAGGAGGATTAATGGGACACTTTGGCGTGAAGAAGACGGAGGACGTACTTGCTACACATTTCTTTTGGCCAAAGATGAGACGGGATGTTGAGCGTTTTATTGCTCGATGCACTACATGTCAAAAAGCTAAGTCACGACTCAATCCTCATGGTTTATATATGCCTTTGCATGTACCTAGTGTTCCTTGGGAGGATATATCTATGGACTTTGTTTTAGGTTTACCTCGAACAAAGAAGGGGAGGGATAGCATATTTGTTGTCGTGGATAGATTCTCGAAAATGGCACACTTTATACCATGTCATAAAAGCGATGATGATGTTAATGTTGCTGATTTGTTCTTTCGTGAAATTATTCGCTTGCATGGTGTGCCAAATACTATTGTTTCATATCGTGATACTAAATTTCTTAGCCACTTTTGGAGATGTTTATGGGCTAAGTTGGGGACTAAACTGCTTTTTAGTACTACTTGTCACCCCCAAACTGATGGACAAACTGAAGTAGTCAATAGAACGTTGTCTACTATGCTTAGGGCTGTTTTGAAGAATAATAAGAAAATGTGGGAGGAATGCTTGCCTCATATTGAATTTGCTTATAATCGTTCATTGCATTCTACTACTAAGATGTGCCCTTTTGAAGTTGTGTATGGTTTCCTACCTCGTGCACCTATTGATTTGTTGCCTCTTCCATCTTCGGAGAAGGTTAATTTTGATGCCAAACAACGTGCTGAATTGATTTTAAAAATGCATGAGTTAACTAAGGAAAACATTGAGCGTATGAATGCTAAATATAAACTTGCTGGAGATAAGGATAGAAAACATGTTGTGTTTGCACCTGGAGATCTTGTTTGGTTACATTTGCGTCAGGATAGATTTCCTGATTTGCGCAAATCAAAGTTAATGCCACGTGCTGATGGTCCCTTTAAGGTGTTAGAGAAAATAAATGATAATGCATATAAACTTGACCTGCCTGCAGATTTTGGGGTTAGTCCCACTTTTAACATTGCAGATTTGAAGCCTTATTTGGGTGAGGAAGATGAGTTTCCATCGAGGACGACTTCATTTCAAGAAGGGGAGGATGATGAGGACATCAATACCATTGTTACACCCACAGGCCCTGCTGCTATACATACTGGACCAATTACTAGAGCTCGCGCACGCCAACTAAATTACCAGGTACTTTCGTTTCTTGGTAATGATTCTAATGTTCATGAGAATATGATGCTGCCTAAATTGGATACATTTGTTTTGCTTACAAATGAAGGGCCTAGCTTGGAGAAGGATGAACATTGGAGCAAGAACAAGCATGGAGATGATGCCATGCGCAAGGGGAACAAGAACGGAGTTACAAGTGATGATTTCAGGACTTTGAAGCCACCATAATGGGTGCATGAAGCCTTGGACGAAATATACAAGATGCCACTTCATAAATTTCGTTCCGAGGCTATTTTAGGTGCTGCGTCACCTTATTATTGGGCCAGGCCCATGTAATTTCGAAATACATAAGTATAGGCTATTTTTAGAGTCCGTATGTGTGGGGAAACAAGAGATAGGGTTGATTTCGGACCCCTCCACCAAGGGCCACGAAATTCCCCCCTCTTCCTCCATATATACAGCCCTTAGGGCATCGTTTAGACTTTGGGATTTGTTTAGTTAAAAGTTAGCCATTGCAGCTTTGTGTACTTCGTTTGTGTCCAACGACCAGACCAAGACCGCTTACGGATCCCCACCATTATCAATACTTCATATATATTTGCAATATTCAGATTGCTTTATCATATTCTTGCTCGTTCTTCGATTGCTTGCAGGAATAGACCTTCGTGGTCAGGTTGATCGTGCTCCGGCGTGGTCAATAACCTCAGAAGATTGGTTTAGCGATTGCTAAGGCGCAACGTCGTGCACGTTCGTAGTCGGATCGTCAAAGTCGGCTCCACCAAATCGATAGTTATCATCTCATTGAAAGATCGTGTCACATCCCTAGCTTCTGGTATGCACTAGGCTAGACCTCATGTGTGCATCATGTTTAACTTTTGAATGAACTTGAAATGGGGATTGATCAAACCCTAGCATTAAAGGAATTCACTAGGTTCACCTAAAATACTTTCAAGTAAGTCCAAATGGCTTTCAAAAATGTTCATGATTTTTGACAAAGGTGAAAAAACCTCTACCAAAAAAAATGATGCCAATATTTTTGGGCCATTATGTATTTTTGAATAATCCATATTGTATTTGAATTGGGGCATTTAAATACTATTAATATTTTTAAATGCTCCAACAATTCTGAAAATAGTTAAGGGCCTCTGTAATAATTCATTTAATGGCCACAATTATTTGCAGGATTTATTAAAATGATTTGGGCTATAAACTAAATCAGAAACAAAACTACAGAAATAGAAAAGAGAAACAAAATAGAAAAAAAGGGGAGAGAGGCCACCTGGGCCACTTACCTGCTTACCTGCCTGGCCCAGCTTCTCCCGCGGCCCAGCCCAGCCCATCTACCTCGCCGCTCGTCGTCTTCCTCTGCCAGTAGGCAGAGGCGAGGCGTGGCGCGCGCCCGAGAGCCCCGGCCACCTCCTGCTTCGCGCTGGAGGCCGCCCTTCGTCCTAATTCGCGCCACGACGATGCCCCGTGTCCTCTCTCTCTTTTCCCTCACTCGCTGCATCCCCTCTCCCTCCTCTGTCTCTCTCCCTTGCTCATCCCCGGACGCACCGAGACCGCCGACGAGCACCACCGGAGCCACCAGCATCCCCACGCCCAGCCAGTTAGGCCACGAGCTCCGCCTTGGATCCGGGAAGCTCTACCACGACGCACGCGACGCCGGGTGCCCTGAAGCCACGCCATCACCGCCATCTTCATCGCCACGGCCGGCGATCGCCGCCGTTCGATTCGCAGCACCGAAGACGCCCCCGAGCTCGCTGACCACCTCATCGGTCTCCCTGTGAGCTCCTGCTGCCTCCTCTTTGCTCGCCCCCTCTGTTCCCGTCCCCTAGCTCCATCTTCCGACCACGGCCGAGCTTGCCGCCGCCGTGCCATGTCGTTGCCGTGGCCAGGGCCATCCCAGCGTGCGCCTGAGCGCGTCACCATGTTCGCCGCCCTCCCAGGAGCCCGCAGCGCCCTTCGGTCTCTCCTCTAGTGCTCTATAGCGCCACCCCAGGATTGCCCGAGCCGCTGCCGCCACCAAACCTCGTCGCCGACCACTTTTCCGGCCACCCCAGCACCTGTCACCGCCACCACTAGATGCGCGCCACTGCGCGCGTTCGAATGCAACAAACCACGACCGAAACGATGCCATGTGGCTCATTTCCGAGCCCTCCGCCGCGTCTGGACTCGCCGGCGGCTAAACGCCGGCGACCGCTGACCCGATGACCGGCGTGGGTTGACCCCACTGCCCGGTTTGACCCCCCTCTCTCTCACTGACCTGCGGGCCCCGCCCGGCTAACTAGGCTAGGATTAGTGTTAACTAAATATTAGTTAGTTTAATAGACACTGACAATGGGCCCCAGGCCACTAACTAAATTAGATTAGTTAGGTTAGTCACTGACGGATGGGACCCACAGGTCAGGATTGACCTGGACCAGCCCGTTGACCTGCTGACGTCATCATGACGTCAGTATGACGCAGTATTTGTTTCTGGAATTAAAATAAATCAAAAATGATTTATTAATTTCAGAAAATAGCTAAACTTCAATAAATCATAGAAAATTAACCGTAAGTCCAAATTAAATAATTTATATATGAAAAATTATCAGAAAAATTCAAGGAATCCATCTGTACCATTTTCATGCATGTTAGAACAACTTATAGCTGCTGTTTAGCACAAATCAATTAAAGGGCCTTTATTTAATCACATATGGAGTTTGAATTTGAATTTTATATTCAAACCAACTTCATTTAATCTGTTGCTAGTCGCATTAGCCCAAAACACATTCATATTGCCATGTCATAGCATGCATCATATTGTGCATTGCATTGATCGTGTTTTTCTGTGTTGCCGGTATTTGTCCCCTCTCGATAGACGTGATACCGATGATGTGATCGTTGACACTGATGAAGACTCAATGTTATCTTCAGAAGTGCCAAGCAAGCAAAACCCCCTTGTTCATTCCGATAAAATCCCACTCTCTCGCTCCTGCTCTCTTTTACTGCATTAGGACAACAACGACATATTTGTTACTTGCTGCGGTAGCTGAACCCCTTTATCCTTTGCATGACCTGTCATTGCCACAGTAAATAGATGAAACCCACTAGCATGAGTAGGAGTTGTTTGAGCCCTGTTGTGCCTACTCATTCATGTTTGTTTGTCATGCCTGCTACTGCTTAGAGTTGAGTCAGGTCTGATTCATCCTGGATGAATCAGAGGCGGGTGAACATGTCCTACTGTGTGTGAGCTAAGTGTGTGAACACGATTTGGTAAAAGGTGTCGGTGAGAGGCCATGTAGGAGTACATGGTGGGTTGTCTCATTGAAGCCGTCCTCAGGAACTGAGTTCTGTGTTTGTGATCCATGATTCAGCTACTACCATACATTGGGCCCTGAAATATGACCCCGCTCGACTTCTTATTCACCCTTGTCCTCTGTCCAGGAGTTGCAAGTAGTTTCTGGTGTTTGTGGTATGCTGGAGGCCGTGGACAGCGCTGACCGTAGGGGTGGGCTGTGATGCGGTAGGCACGTGGCACGGTGTACCGGGCGCCCGTTTGGTGTCTCGGGAACCCTGTTCACATCGTTTGGGGCTGTGAGCGAAACTCCGGCCGGATCTCCTCATGGATGGAACCCGAATAGGCGATAAACCTGGACTAGAGACTTGAGTGTTTAGGTAGGTCGTGGTCTACACCCACGTCGGCTTTCGCTTGAAGTCTGCCGAGCACATGTCGTGTGCAGACGCTAAGTGGTGGAAACATGTATGAAGAAGTACACCCCTGCAGGGTTATCATCATCTATTCGAATAGCCGTGTCCGCGGAAAAGGACTTCTGGGTTGCTTATATCAGTTCATAGACAAGTGAAAGTGGATACTCTAAAATACGCAAGATAAGCGTGAGTGCTATGGATGGCGTTCTCGTAGGGAGACCGGAGCGGATCCATAGTGGTGTATTGATATGGTGAATATGTGGACTCGTGTGCGCCACCTCAAAAGAGTTACTTGCAGTCGTAGTTCAGGATAGCCACCGAGTCAAAGCTGGCTTGCTGCAGTCAAACTCCACCATCCCCTTTGTTGATAATGATGCATGTGTAGATAGATCTGATGTAAGTCTTGCTGGGTACATTTGTACTCACGTTTGCCTATTTTATGTTTTGCAGAGAGACTTCAGTCTCACTAGTAGTTCCACGTGGACTTCGACGTTTAGCTTGATACCTCAGCTACGATCTTGTGCCCTCGGCAGGATCTGATAGATAGTCAGGCTTCTCAGCCTTTTTCATTTATAGATGTCTGTACCCAGACATGATAGCTTCCGCTTGTGCTTTGACTTGTATGCTCTGAGTGTTGGGTCATGAGACCCCTGTTGTAATATCTCGCTCCTCGGAGCCTATTGAATAGACTACTTGAGTCGTAGAGTCATTTTGTGATGTCATGTTGTATTGCACATATCGAGCATATTGTGTGTATGTTATTGAAATGCTTGGTATGTGTGGGATCTGACTACCTAGTTGTTTATCTTTAGTAGCCTCTCTTACCGGGAAATGTCTCCTAGTGTTACCGCTGAGCCATGGTAGCTTGCTACTGCTCTGGAACACTTAGGCTGGCCGGCATGTGTCCTTCTTCGTTCCTGTGTCTGTCCCTTCGGGGAAATGTCACGCATTGAGTACCGGAGTCCTGTTAGCCCGCTACAGCCCGGTTTACCGGAGTCCTGCTAGCCCAGTGCTACAGCCCGGACCCACTTGCTGATGACCGACACGTTCGATGCTGGGTCATGGATGCCTGTCCCTGTAAGTCTGTGCCACTTTGGGTTTACGACTAGCCATGTCAGCCCGGGCTCTTTATCATATGGATGCTAGCGACACTATCATATACGTGAGCCAAAATGCGCAAACGGTCCCGGGCAAAGGTAAGGCGACACCGTGGGGATACCGTGCGTGAGGCCGCAAAGTGATATGAGGTGTTACCGGCTAGATCGATGTGACATTGAGTCGGGGTCCTGACAGCGTTGGTATCAGAGCTTGACTGCCTGTAGGATTACCAAGCCAAACTGGTCGAAGTTGAGTCTAGAAATTCTTTAGTTATGTAAGGGAATTGATTGTGGGATGGAACGTAAGGCTCTTTTTACTCCTTTACCTCATGCCCTTCTGATCTGAGTCATCATCTTCTCTTCTACGGGGATTAAGAACTAGGCTATCTCTTCTTTCTATTAGGATCACGTGTTACTAATCAGTAGACTTATAAGATTGTTGGATTTAAGTCTCAGTTCAGTTCCTACTACTTCCGTATGTTAATTGTCGATCTCGGAACCTTGATATTGTGCTTCTGAGTGGTTATGCCACCATTTTTGTGATTGTCTCAAATCTTTTTGAGCAATTATAGCCGTTATGCTGTCCGAGTCATCCCAGGTTTCTAAATAGTCCGATGCATTTGCAAATCCCTTCCTTCTGTTTCCGATGTTCCCATGGGCCAGATTAACCACACTAATCGGTGTGTTGAGGTAATTATTGCCTCGACATATATGTTGGAATTATTATTATGACCCTAAGTGCTTAGGGGATCATCTAGTGGTCTAGCCATGATTTGTGTCCTAGTGTGAAGATTCTGGCCTTTATTCTCGGAAGCATCCCGTGATGCTACTTAGTAGTAGGTATTCTACTCCTGGGTTCTGAACCCGAGATTCACTCTACCTACTTCATGTGGATAGTAATTGCTAGTGCCTTTAGGATATTAGTAACCTTTGCGATAGTCCTTGAAGTCCGTGGTATCTTCTTCTCCCAAATACCATGAACTACTTATGGCAGATGTTTATTGGATCAAAAAAAATCACAATTAGAGTACTCTTCAGGAGTTCTCCATTCATAAATCGTGACTCTGCCAGTTCTACCTTTCTGCATGGGTTATCCGGAAGAAATATGTTGAACTTGGTTCGACATACTAATCTATGCATCCACAACTCAGAAAGTTATATGTTCCTTTGAGTTGTTCTCTTTAGTTGCATTCTGACCCTCGTCTATCAATTGATAGTCAAGAGTATGCGTGCGTTCGTTCATTGATGCCTATGACTCTTGTGGTCTGTCAAGCCATTCTATTCCGGAATGACTAGGAGAAACAAACTCCAGTACCTCTTCCATATCTAGGATTGGGTCAAAGTAGTTGTATTCCGCAGATCAAATGCCAATCCAGCTTTTGGTTCTGCTCTACCTTGGAGTATTACATATTTTATATCGAGATTGTTATAGGAATTGCACACCATCCCATGAACTCTTGGTACAGTGATACTTCTTGCCATCACTGTTCATTCCTCGGCCCTCGTGTTGATGCAACCGGAATACCGACAAATGAATTGTGATGTGTGAAATCAATACTGCTAGCAACTCTGTTGCTTGGTAGTTAAAAGATAATAATTTCATTCTTAGTATGTTGGTTTTTGAATCATCCTTCTAAGACTTATCGTGCTACCTAGTCCATTCTCTTGGTTCACTCCTCGATCGATGAGTTAGGATTATTTCAAATCCTTGCTCTATTGATCATATCGTCTTGCCCTGAAAAGCAAGATTGTTCTCGAGCTTAGTAACATACCGGTGGTTCGTGATTTTCTGAATATCTTCTCAGAAGTATTACCAGGTTGTCACCTGACCGCTATGTTGAGTTCGTGATCAAGTTGGTTTATTCCTGTAAACCACCCCTTCTCCAAGAATCCGTGTTGGATACCCTGAGCTAGCTGGATAAGCTAAACAACAACTTGGAGAGTTGAAAGATAAAAGCTTGTCCGACTTAGTTCATGTTAAGGGATATCTTTTTGTGTGTGCGTGTGTGTTGAAGGAAGATGATATCTTCATCAATTGGTCCTCGTGAAAAATTGTTGGATCTATTATCTTACCCAAACCTTTGATTGAGTATGGGCTATCATCCAATCAGACCAGAACCAACGATATTCGTAATGTTGTCTTACTCGTGGTTGATCCCTCGAGCATACACCATTATATCTTTTGGGTCTGACCAATGCTATCACTTGTTCACTTAACTATGGAATTCCTCTTAAAAGGAAACCCAGATGAATTGTTGTTGAACCCATTGACAACATCCTTATCTCCTCCGTGATTTTGTTGGACATTAAGCTAGTGTTGGAAACTTTGAAAGCATTTTCTTCATGCTAGCTCATGAAGTATTTGTTTGATGAAAGAAGTGACTTCCTCTAGTTCATGTGCATTTGATGCAAGTTGCCGCCGTGGACTCGAGAAAGTCAATGTTGCTTCCTCTGGAATCATCGCAAGTCAGTCATGCACATGTGCGAAGAATTCTGTGGTTTGAAGACTTGCAACCTTCAATCTATATGTATCCCTAGCACACCAAGCCACTGATTGATTTGTTCAAGGAGAAGAAGTTCCTTCTTAAGAGTATACCTTATGCAAGGATTTTGATATCCTCGTTGATGGTTCCCCACCTGAACTCGGTAGTGTTTTATTATAAGACTACCACGTGGTCATGCTTGTCTGGGACAGCGTGTTCACATGTTTGTAGCAGAACCAGCTCATGTTTTGGAGCTTGCTATCGTAGTTCATCTCCCGAGAATCCCGCAATGTCATCTCGTCGATTTGTGTTGCAAATTTTCATTTTTCTTCCTAAGACTCGATGAGCCTGGAATATCCTAACACCAACCAGAGCTGAATCTCAGGCAGATATGATGGTTGGAACATTTCCCTAAGAACTATAATATTGGTCTCTCGATAACCGGTAAGGTGGATGTCGTGGCCAACACACCCATCCGGTAGACCTATTATTATAGTATCTTGTTTGAGGAAGTTGGCCACCCCCCCATAGGGATTTCGTAGGATTTACTCCCTAGTTGTGCCTTATGATTTTTTGTCTTTCCGAAGTCCGACCTTTACTTGATGTTCTAGATACCAGACCATTTCTATGAATGGGTTACACTAGCACATCAAGGAGAACATTAGAAGCGGAGTGCTAAATGTCTCTCGGTCGATCATCCAGATGTTGTTCCTTGGCTTCGCTAAGGTGTAATCTGAGAAGGTGTTATCCTCCTTTGCATCTGCATCGTCCATCGCTATTCATCATGGTAGTATGTTGTGTTGCCAGGATCCTTGACACGGATGTTGGTAAAACCTTGATGATTGTGGAAATGCTCAAGTTCTTGAGAGCACGCACAAGCACTACGTGTTATCATCATTTCTAACTGGGATTCCTCTCAGTTTCCTCGGCAAATGCTATGACCTTTTCAAACAGTGAATTCACTCTCTTTTGTTGGGTTCTTCCCCAGTTACCAGAATCATTCCCAGCATTTGCATTTTGTTCCTAGCTTGCACCGCCAATGTGCCATTCTACCATGGGTCTCTTCCATTTCCGGTGATAAGCAAAATCATCCATTACGTTGTCTTCAACAAGGTAATCCACATCATCCAAGTCCAAGTATGCCATTCTATCGACCCCGCCAATCGATTGCTGTGATTTGCCTTAGGCTGATATAGAGAGTCTCAATGATCTCTATATCAAAGGTAATTCTTTTTGCCACTTAAGATAATAATCTACGAATCACCCCCCTCCAGGATGTTTCGTCGTGGTATCATGGCAACTCAACTCCTCGCTACGTTGACAACCGTTCACCACCTTCTTAGGTGTGGAATCGTTGTCTACCTAGTGAACCTTCGTCATCTGTTCCACTCCATTTCTCTAGAGGTGTGCTTCATCTCTCAGCTCGAGAGATGTTGCTATGTCTCATTCCGTGAGTTAATCCTGAGTTGTTCGATCTTCGAGAAGATCGACCCTTCTAGAGTCTCCTTCTTCCCTCCATGTCATGTTGACAGGATTTCTCAGAGCAAGACTTCAAGACAATAATGGTGTTCAAATCAACGTTCATTTGAAGTGCACCCTGGATCGTGAAGATTATACTAGTTTGCGTTTCCCCTTCATCCTACCCTACGCTTGAATCTCGAGACGAGATTCTTGTTTAGTGGGGGTGAGTTGTCACATCCCTAGCTTCTGGTATGCACTAGGCTAGACCTCATGTGTGCATCATGTTTAACTTTTGAATGAACTTGAAATGGGGATTGCTCAAACCCTAGCATTAAAGGAATTCACTAGGTTCACCTAAAATACTTTCAAGTAAGTCCAAATGGCTTTCAAAAATGTTCATGATTTTTGACAAAGGTGAAAAAACCTCTACCAAAAAAAATGATGCCAATATTTTTGGGCCATTATGGATTTTTGAATAATCCATATTGTATTTGAATTGGGGCATTTAAATACTATTAATATTTTTAAATGCTCCAACAATTCTGAAAATAGTTAAGGGCCTCTGTAATAATTCATTTAATGGCCACAATTATTTGCAGGATTTATTAAAATGATTTGGGCTATAAACTAAATCAGAAACAAAACTACAGAAATAGAAAAGAGAAACAAAATAGAAAAAAAGGGGAGAGAGGCCACCTGGGCCACTTACCTGCTTACCTGCCTGGCCCAGCTTCTCCCGCGGCCCAGCCCAGCCCATCTACCTCGCCGCTCGTCGTCTTCCTCTGCCAGTAGGCAGAGGCGAGGCGTGGCGCGCGCCCGAGAGCCCCGGCCACCTCCTGCTTCGCGCTGGAGGCCGCCCTTCGTCCTAATTCGCGCCACGACGACGCCCCGTGTCCTCTCTCTCTTTTCCCTCACTCGCTGCATCCCCTCTCCCTCCTCTGTCTCTCTCCCTCGCTCATCCCCGGACGCACCGAGACCGCCGACGAGCACCACCGGAGCCACCAGCATCCCCACGCCCAGCCAGTTAGGCCACGAGCTCCGCCTTGGATCCGGGAAGCTCTACCACGACGCACGCGACGCCGGGTGCCCTGAAGCCACGCCATCACCGCCATCTTCATCGCCACGGCCGGCGATCGCCGCCGTTCGATTCGCAGCACCGAAGACGCCCCCGAGCTCGCTGACCACCTCATCGGTCTCCCTGTGAGCTCCTGCTGCCTCCTCTTTGCTCGCCCCCTCTGTTCCCGTCCCCTAGCTCCATCTTCCGACCACGGCCGAGCTTGCCGCCGCCGTGCCATGTCGTTGCCGTGGCCAGGGCCATCCCAGCGTGCGCCTGAGCGCGTCACCATGTTCGCCGCCCTCCCAGGAGCCCGCAGCGCCCTTCGGTCTCTCCTCTAGTGCTCTATAGCGCCACCCCAGGATTGCCCGAGCTGCTGCCGCCACCAAACCTCGTCGCCGACCACTTTTCCGGCCACCCCAGCACCTGTCACCGCCACCACTAGATGCGCGCCACTGCGCGCGTTCGAATGCAACAAACCACGGCCGAAACGATGCCATGTGGCTCATTTCCGAGCCCTCCGCCGCGTCTGGACTCGCCGGCGGCTAAACGCCGGCGACCGCTGACCCGATGACCGGCGTGGGTTGACCCCATTGCCCGGTTTGACCCCCCTCTCTCTCACTGACCTGCGGGCCCCGCCCGGCTAATTAGGCTAGGATTAGTGTTAACTAAATATTAGTTAGTTTAATAGACACTGACAATGGGCCCCAGGCCACTAACTAAATTAGAGTAGTTAGGTTAGTCACTGACGGATGGGACCCACAGGTCAGGATTGACCTGGACCAGCCCGTTGACCTGCTGACGTCATCATGACGTCAGTATGACGCAGTATTTGTTTCTGGAATTAAAATAAATCAAAAATGATTTATTAATTTCAGAAAATAGCTAAACTTCAATAAATCATAGAAAATTAACCGTAACTCCAAATTAAATAATTTATATATGAAAAATTATCAGAAAAACTCAAGGAATCCATCTGTACCATTTTCATGCATGTTAGAACAACTTATAGCTGCTGTTTAGCACAAATCAATTAAAGGGCCTTTATTTAATCACATATGGAGTTTGAATTTGAATTTTATATTCAAACCAACTTCATTTAATCTGTTGCTAGTCGCATTAGCCCAAAACACATTCATATTGCCATGTCATAGCATGCATCATATTGTGCATTGCATTGATCGTGTTTTTCTGTGTTGCCGGTATTTGTCCCCTCTCGATAGACGTGATACCGATGATGTGATCGTTGACACTGATGAAGACTCAATATTATCTTCAGAAGTGCCAAGCAAGCAAAACCCCCTTGTTCATTCCGATAAAATCCCACTCTCTCGCTCCTGCTCTCTTTTACTGCATTAGGACAACAACGACATATTTGTTACTTGCTGCGGTAGCTGAACCCCTTTATCCTTTGCATGACCTGTCATTGCCACAGTAAATAGATGAAACCCACTAGCATGAGTAGGATTTGTTTGAGCCCTGTTGTGCCTACTCATTCATGTTTGTTTGTCATGCCTGCTACTGCTTAGAGTTGAGTCAGGTCTGATTCATCCGGGATGAATCAGAGGCGGGTGAACATGTCCTACTGTGTGTGAGCTAAGTGTGTGAACACGATTTGGTAAAAGGTGTCGGTGAGAGGCCATGTAGGAGTACATGGTGGGTTGTCTCATTGAAGCCGTCCTCAGGAACTGAGTTCTGTGTTTGTGATCCATGATTCAGCTACTACCATACATTGGGCCCTGAAATATGACCCCGCTCGACTTCTTATTCACCCTTGTCCTCTGTCCAGGAGTTGCAAGTAGTTTCTGGTGTTTGTAGTATGCTGGAGGCCGTGGACAGCGCTGACCGTAGGGGTGGGCTGTGATGCGGTAGGCACGTGGCACGGTGTACCGGGCGCCCGTTTGGTGTCTCGGGAACCCTGTTCACATCGTTTGGGGCTGTGAGCGAAACTCCGGTCGGATCTCCTCATGGATGGAACCCGAATAGGCGATAAACCTGGACTAGAGACTTGAGTGTTTAGGTAGGTCGTGGTCTACACCCACGTCGGCTTTCGCTTGAAGTCTGCCGAGCACATGTCGTGTGCAGACGCTAAGTGGTGGAAACATGTATGAAGAAGTACACCCCTGCAGGGTTATCATCATCTATTCGAATAGCCGTGTCCGCGGAAAAGGACTTCTGGGTTGCTTATATCAGTTCATAGACAAGTGAAAGTGGATACTCTAAAATACGCAAGATAAGCGTGAGTGCTATGGATGGCGTTCTCGTAGGGAGACGGGAGCGGATCCATAGTGGTGTATTGATATGGTGAATATGTGGACTCGTGTGCGCCACCTCAAAGAGTTACTTGCAGTCGTAGTTCAGGATAGCCACCGAGTCAAAGCTGGCTTGCTGCAGTCAAACTCCACCATCCCCTTTGTTGATAATGATGCATGTGTAGATAGATCTGATGTAAGTCTTGCTGGGTACATTTGTACTCACGTTTGCCTATTTTATGTTTTGCAGAGAGACTTCAGTCTCACTAGTAGTTCCACGTGGACTTCGACGTTTAGCTTGATACCTCAGCTACGATCTTGTGCCCTCGGCAGGATCTGATAGATAGTCAGGCTTCTCAGCCTTTTTCATTTATAGATGTCTGTACCCAGACATGATAGCTTCCGCTTGTGCTTTGACTTGTATGCTCTGAGTGTTGGGTCATGAGACCCCTGTTGTAATATCTCGCTCCTCGGAGCCTATTGAATAGACTACTTGAGTCGTAGAGTCATTTTGTGATGCCATGTTGTATTGCACATATCGAGCATATTGTGTGTATGTTATTGAAATGCTTGGTATGTGTGGGATCTGAGTACCTAGTTGTTTATCTTTAGTAGCCTCTCTTACCGGGAAATGTCTCCTAGTGTTACCGCTGAGCCATGGTAGCTTGCTACTGCTCTGGAACACTTAGGCTGGCCGGCATGTGTCCTTCTTCGTTCCTGTGTCTGTCCCTTCGGGGAAATGTCACGCATTGAGTACCGGAGTCCTGTTAGCCCGCTACAGCCCGGTTTACCGGAGTCCTGCTAGCCCAGTGCTACATCCCGGACCCACTTGCTGATGACCGACACGTTCGATGCTGGGTCATGGATGCCTGTCCCTGTAAGTCTGTGCCACTTTGGGTTTACGACTAGCCATGTCAGCCCGGGCTCTTTATCATATGGATGCTAGCGACACTATCATATACGTGAGCCAAAATGCGCAAACGGTCCCGGGCAAAGGTAAGGCGACACCGTGGGGATACCGTGCGTGAGGCCGCAAAGTGATATGAGGTGTTACCGGCTAGATCGATGTGACATTGAGTCGGGGTCCTGACAGATCGGGACACCCCCGCCTCTATCACGAACTCCTGCAAAATGTTAGTGACAGCAGGAGGCAAAGAGGAAGGCATGTCCTCGAATGAAAATAATGCCTCTTTGCACACAAAAGCATAGCAAACAGATTTGCTGAAATCTAGCTCATCAATATCAGATTTGGTGGCAAATAAACATGCACTTTTCAATTTAATTTCAGAAGCAACACTAGATGGTTTATTATTAGGCTTCATTTGTTGCTCAAATTCTTTTGCCACAATCTGATTTTCACTCTTATTCTTCTCCTGTTTTGCTTTATTAGCTCTATTAATATCATCTTTCAAAATGGAATCAGGAGTCATAGGAAGCAAAGTAATATTTTTATCCTTATGAACAAGAGTATAGTGATTGTTTCTACTATGATGTACAGAATTTTTATCAAATTGCCATGGTCTACCAAGTAATAAGGAACATGCTTGCATAGGTACCACATCACAATCAAGATAATCAGCATATGTAGAGATACTAAAATGCACACGAACAGTACGTGTTACCTTAACCTTGCCGCTGTTGTTGAACCATTGGATGTAGTAAGGATGTGGATGTGGTCTTGTGGTGAGAGAAAGCTTCTCCATCATCTCCATGCTAGCCAAGTTGTTGCAGCTCCCCCCGTCTATGATGACACGCACAGAACGTTCCTTCACAACTCCCTTGGTATGGAACAAATTGTGCCTCTGATTTTGCTCAGCTTGTGTGACCTGCACACTCAAAACACGTTGAGCAACTAAACATTCATACCTGTCAGCGTCTTCAGGAGCCATGTATTGCGTCTCATGATCAGAATCATCTCCACCATGTTCTTCACGTGTAATAAGAGCCAAAGTCTCCTCATCATAGTCACTAGCAGACTCATATCCACCATCCGCGGTAGCAATCATCACACGCGGAGATTTGCATTCTCTCGCATAATGACCTCCTCCCTTACAACGACAACAAATAATATCACTTGTATGCCTTGTTGATGCTATGGAAGAAGAAGAACGCTGTGTAGGCCCCACAGGTGCGCTCTTGGCAGATAATGGTGGTTGTGCCTGTTTTCTTGTATCACGGCTGGAGGTGGCACCTGATGGAGGTGTTGGTGCAGTTGAAATTGAAGATGCACGTGGTGTCCATGATGAAGGTCGGCCTGCAGAAAAGTTAGTTCGCGCCAATGCTTGTCGATCCTGCACTTCACGTTCAGCTTTACAAGCAAGATGGAATAAACGAGTGATATTAGTATACTCCTTATAGTCTAGAATGGTCTGAATCTCTCTATTTAATCCACCCAGATGATGAGGACATCAATACAATTGTTACACCCACAGCCCCTACTGCTATACATACTGGACCAATTACTAGAGCTCATGCACGCCAACTAAATTACCAGGTACTTTCGTTTCTTGGTAATGATTCTAATGTTCATGAGAATATGATGCCGCCTAAATTGGATACATTTGTTTTGCTTACAAATGAAGGGCCTAGCTTGGAGAAGGATGAACATTCGAGCAAGAACAAGCATGGAGATGATGGCATGCGCAAGGGGAACAAGAACGGAGTTACAAGTGATGATTTCAGGACTTTGAAGCCACCATAATGGGTGCATGAAGCCTTGGACGAAATATACAAGATGCCACTTCATAAATTTCATCCCGAGGCTATTTTAGGTGCTGTGTCACCTTATTATTGGGCCAGGCCCATGTAATTTCGAAATACATAGGCTATTTTTAGAGTCCGTATGTGTGGGGAAACAAGAGATAGGGTTGATTTCGGACCCGTCCACCAAGGGCCACGAAATTCCCCCTCTCTTGCTCCATATATACAACCCTTAGGGCACCGTTTAGACTTTGGGTTTTGTTTAGATTAAAAGTTTGCCATAGCTGCAACTTCGCGTACTTCGTTTGTGTTCAACGACCAGACAAAGGCGTCACAGAACCCCACCTTGATCAATAAAGCTTTCATCTTATATTCGCAATATCCAGATTGCAATCTCAGTTTCTTGTTTGTTCTTCGTTTGCTCGCAGGAAACAGACCCTCGTGGTCAGGTTGATCGTGCTTCGGCGTGGTCAATAACCGCTCGGAGTTGGTTTAGTGATTGCTAAGGCGCGACGTCCTCGCATGTTCGTAGTCGGATCGTCAAAGTCGACTGCCACCAAAGCGATATCCATCATCTCATCAAAAGACGGGACACCTTTGCCTCTATCAAGTGGTATCAGATTTCCAGGTTGCTCGGTGAGATTTTACAGTTTTTCGTAGTTTAGATCGAGTCTGTTCTTCATACTTATAGTCCACGAAAAAGCCAAAAAAATTAGGGTTAGTTCATCCCATCCGAACTAATCTGAGCCTTGCATAATCTTTTCTGTATTTGCTTTGTTGAATTTGCGGTTGCATCGTCGTGTCCAGTTGCTGGTCTTAGCGTCTAGTCTTTTAGAGTTTCGAGTTCTGTTCACAGGTTGTCACGTCGCCGCTGCCATATATCACCACCGCATCATCATCGTCGCTGTTGCCATATACCACCACCACATATTCACCGCCAATCCGAATCCATATACGCCACCACATATTCGCCGCCATCACGCCAATCCGAGTTCACCTGCAACATATATCCGCCACCTGTCCGTGTTCCACCAGATTCATCTCCGCCACCAGTCCGAGTTCCACCAGATTCATCTCCGCCACCATCCTAGTCCGAGTCCAGTAATTGTTGCATTGTTCTCGATTTCCAGATCACGCGACACTCCGAGTCGTGACAGAGAAGGACTCCCCAACTTCCGAGCCATCCGCAAAAGAAAAATAGTTCCAATTTCAAAAAAAAAGAGGAAAAAAAAGTGCAAAAAAAAGAGGAAAAAAATTGTGCTCCTCCCTTGTTTACGTGCCGCGCCGTGATTTTGTTGGTGTTCTAGGCTCGCGTCTCTAGCACAGTCTAGCCTAGGACCAGCACAGTACCGTCGTTGAGCGTTTATTCAACTTTGCATCTCTGAATTGATTATTGCTCACCCTTTTTGCTACCATATTATAAGCCTTCCCAGCTCCACATACATCTACGTCGTGCGTTTGAGTCTCCCTGGTAATCGCAGGCCCTTGGTGGACGGGTCCGAAATCAACCCTATCTCTTGTTTCCCCACACATACGGACTCTAAAAATAGCCTATACTTATGTATTTCGAAATTACATGGGCCTGGCCCAATAATAAGGTGACGCAGCACCTAAAATAGCCTCGGGATGAAATTTATGAAGTGGCATCTTGTATATTTCGTCCAAGGCTTCATGCACCCATTATGGTGGCTTCAAAGTCCTGAAATCATCACTTGTAACTCCGTTCTTGTTCCCCTTGCGCATGCCATCATCTCCATGCTTGTTCTTGCTCCAATGTTCATCCTTCTCCAAGCTAGGCCCTTCATTTGTAAGCAAAACAAATGTATCCAATTTAGGCAGCATCATATTCTCATGAACATTAGAATCATTACCAAGAAACGAAAGTACCTGGTTATTTAGTTGGCGTGCACGAGCTCTAGTAATTGGTCCAGTATGTGATAGAGGCGGGGGTGTCCCGATCTTTCGATGAGATGGTAACTATCGATTTGGTGGAGACGACTTTGACGATCCGACTACAAACATGCACGACGTTGCGCCTTAGCAATCGCTAAACCAATCTCCAGAGGTTATTGACCACGCCGGTGCACGATCAACCTGACCACGAAGGTCTATTCCTGCAAGCAATCGAAGAACGAGCAAGAATATGATAAAAGCAATCTGAATATTGCAAATATGTATGAAGTATTGATAAAGGTGGGGATCCGAAAGCGGTCTTGGTCTGGTTGTTAGACACAAACGAAGTACACGAAGTTGCGTTGGCTAACTTTTAACTAAACAAATCCCAAGAAAAAAGCTACTAGATGGATCTACTTATATAGGAGCAAGGGGTGGCGTCCAAGGAGGTGGGAGGACGTCCCAAGGCAGCCTAAAACTAAATCTAGGTCGTACAAGGCCAATGGTGATGAGGACATGACTACCTTGGATATGACCAAAAATATTGCATATATGCATATTTGTCAGGTGATTTCTAGTGCAAACTATTCAATAATCTATTTATGTTATCCAGAACAAAAATACTTCACACACTTTTGTGTTTTGTCTAATTGCAGGTGTATGGGACATTTGTACAATCCACATATGAAGATAAGGAAGAAAGAGATGTTTATTTGCTGTCCAAAAAGTTCTCTCGCGTCACTTTTGGCCCAAGAGAAGATAGAGTCCAAGTCTCTCACGTTCTGGATTCAGATTCGGACTGCACAGACATACCTGAGTCAAAACGCACACAAGTTTTTCATACGGACTCCGAATTGCGTGATTCTTTTTTTGTTGGAAACTAGATTTCGTGAACTTTCCAACCCAATTGGAATCAACTTCAAATTCGTCCGGAGCGTTGAGTTGTGGACGAAACAATCTGATGCTGCAACAGAATCCGAGTCAAACTACAAGTCCAAAGGTGTTACATCACCTCCACTTGGGCCCATTGGCCTTGTACGACCTAGATTTAGTTTTAGGCTGCCTTGGGACGTCCTCCCACCTCCTTGGCCGCCACCCCTTGCTCCTATATAAGTAGATCCATCTAGTAGCTTTTCCTTGGGATTTGTTTAGTTAAAAGTTAGCCATTGCAACTTCGTGTACTTCGTTTGTGTCCAACGACCAGACCAAGACCGCTTACGGATCCCCACCATTATCAATACCTCATATATATTTGCAATATTCAGATTGCTTTATTATATTCTTGCTCGTTCTTCGATTGCTTGCAGGAATAGACCTTCGTGGTCAGGCTGACCGTGCTTCCGGCATCGTCAGTAACCTCAGGAGATTGGTTTAGCGATTGCTAAGGCGCAACGTCGTGCACGTTTGTAGTCGGATCGTCAAAGTCGTCTCCACCAAATCGATAGTTATCATCTCATCGAAAGATCGGGACACCCTCGCCTCTATCAAGTGGTATCAGTTTTCAGGTTGCTCGGTGAGATTTTACAGTTTTTCATAGTTTAGATCGCATCTGTCATTCATACCTACAGTCCATGAAAAAGCCATAAAAAAGTTAGATCTGTTCATCATTTATCCAAGCCAGTCTGAACCTTTGCAATTTTCTATTCATTGCTTGCATAGTTGAATTATCGGTTGCATCGTCGTGTTAGTTGCTGGTCTTAGTGTCTAGTTCCTTTAGAGTTTCGAGTTCTGTTCACATTAGTCACGCCGCCGCTGCATCATTATCCCTTCCGCTGTCCACTATCCCATCCATTAATTTCCACCACGTGCTACGCACTGTTCATTGTCATAATCATAGTTGAGGTCATTCACATCTTCGCCTGATCTAATTTGCATCTTATCTAGTTTGTCTTGGAAAGAGGGAGAAAAAAAAGATAGAGGAAAAAAAAGAGAGGAAAAAAAGGAAAAAAAGAGAGAAGAAAAAGAAAAAAAAAGCGTGAGAAAAAAAAAAGAGAAAAAAAATCGGATCTATCTAGAATCAATCTCGTACCTGAATTCGGATTGGAATCTATTTTGCGCACTGTTCAGTAAAACAGGTGTATCTTCCTCATGCGAAGTCCGTTTTGCCTCCGTGAGTACTCAAATTGAAGCTAGCGACGAGCTGCATCTAAATAGTTGCAGAAGCTAGTTCAATATTTGACACCTCATAATCGGCTTCTAAATAGGTCTTTTTGCCCTCTGAAGTTCGTGAACACAGCTTGTTCCAATTTTTCAGGCCAGTTTTAGAATTCTTTAACTCCTCATATCAACTCGGAATTGAGTGATTCTTTTTGCATTGGAAAGCTTGAGTTAGTAGCATTCTTTGAAAGAATTTATCAGAAAATTGGCTCAAACTTTTCAAGAGGAAAGTTGGAGAGAGAGTTGTTGTATATCCTGTTTGGTAGTTGTTTTTCATCATTATCTTTACTGCCGTTGTGATCTTCACTTGTATCTTGCTGTCTAGAGCTACTTAGTATCCTTCACTGATGCTAGTTGTGCTACGCTGTGACCTCATTAGTGTTCTAGGCTCGCGTCTCTAGTCCGGTCTAGCCTAGGACCAGCACAGTACCGTCGTTGAGCGTTTATTCAACATTGCATCTTTGAATTGATTATTGCTAATCTTTTGCTACCATATATAGCCAACCTAGCTCCACATATTTCTACACCGTGTATACGTACGCTCCCCTGGCAATCGCTTCACTCAATATTCGGAGTTACTTGACACCGCTGGTTGCCGATCACCGCCTGCTGCATGGTAAGAACTTGTAAGACATTGATATTTGCTTTACTGTGAGCGTTTTACCACCACATCCTAGTAGTTATAGGAATATTATTTTTGGATTTTGTTTCTTGTTCTACTAATCATGACAGGATCCAGAGTCAATTCATGGGCTTTGTCGATCGCAGGAGACATGCCACCACCTATGCAAATACCACAACCATCACGAGAGGTGCACAAACATCCAAATGCACATGATCAGGTTAATGTATCTATACCACCATTTAATGGCCGTTTTAGACCTGCTTTATATATTGAATGGGAGTTCGACATAAAAAATATATTTGCTTCCCATTATTTCGATGAACATAAAAAGGTTCAGGTTGCGGTTGGTTCTTTCACTGGTTATGCTTTGGTTTGGTGGAGTGAATATTGTCGGTTACACCCTGATTATATACCTACTACTTGGGATGATTTGAAACTTGCCATGCGACATACTTTCGTCCCTGCTTATTATACTCGTGACATGATTAAGAAGTTGCAACACTTAAAACAAGGTAGTGAAACTGTAACAAAATATTATGATGATTTACAAACTACCTTGTTGCATTCCTCTTTAGAAGAAAGTGAAGATGATTTTATGGATAGATTTTGGGGAGGATTAAACCATGATATTCAAGAGATACTAATTCATGAAGAGTGTTATCCTATGGACCATTTGTTTCATCTTGCTTGCAAAGCTGAACAGGAAATAAAACGACGTGTTGGCCACGAGGAGAACAAGCGCATGGTTCACATTCCAAGAGTTGATATGATTGTTCCTTCAACTACTAGGCATACTATGACAACCACATCCGTTGTTGTCAGGACTACATCACCTCCACCATGTGACACATCGCCCCCGAGAGTGGCTACATCATCTGAGTTGATCATAAGAGGTAATGACAAAGGTACTGATCTTCCATCTCTACATGAGAATGATGAATGCCTTGTCAATTTGAATGCACCATCTGATGAGCTACCCACTACTTTGATCACACCACCTATTTTAGAGGACTACGTTGATAATTTGACTTTGCCATGTGATCAAACAACTGAAATACCAACAATTTTGAGTGCACCCATTCAATTAACTATTGATGCAAAAGAACTAATGTTTAATCATTTTGATATGACCTCTAATCTTGGTGATGATTCTGTGTTGAATGACTTATTGCATGTTTGCTTATTTAAGCATGTTGTAGCATGTAAATTTGATGCAAGTAAGGTTTATTCACCAATGTTGGGATGGTTTAATGATGAACATTGTCAATCTTTTGAAATGAATAAGAGCTTCACTTATATGTGCAAACTGAGTTGCAATATTTTCATGCCTTCTACTTCTTGTGCTAACTTTTTGGCTTTATATTTTATGAACTATGCAAGTTACTCATCTATTCATGTGTCATATATGCAAAAATCAAGGGAAGTAAAAATGGATGACATATACATATACAACATGTACACCTTGTCTCTTTTGTTAGCCACATTTCAGATTAAGCAACGCCGAGGACGGCTTTATTTTCAAGAAGGGGAGGATGATGAGGACATGACTACCTTGGATATGACCAAAAATATTGCATATATGCATATTTGTCAGGTGATTTCTAGTGCAAACTATTCAATAATCTATTTATGTTATCCAGAACAAAAATACTTCACACACTTTTGTGTTTTGTCTAATTGCAGGTGTATGGGACATTTGTACAATCCACATATGAAGATAAGGAAGAAAGAGATGTTTATTTGCTGTCCAAAAAGTTCTCTCGCGTCACTTTTGGCCCAAGAGAAGATAGAGTCCAAGTCTCTCACGTTCTGGATTCAGATTCGGACTGCACAGACATACCTGACTCAAAACGCACACAAGTTTTTCATACGGACTCCGAATTGGGTGATTCTTTTTTTGTTGGAAACTAGATTTCGTGAACTTTCCAACCCAATTGGAATCAACTTCAAATTCGTCCGGAGCGTTGAGTTGTGGACGAAACAATCTGATGCTGCAACAGAATCCGAGTCAAACTACAAGTCCAAAGGTGTTACATCACCTCCACTTGGGCCCATTGGCCTTGTACGACCTAGATTTAGTTTTAGGCTGCCTTGGGACGTCCTCCCACCTCCTTGGCCGCCACCCCTTGCTCCTATATAAGTAGATCCATCTAGTAGCTTTTCCTTGGGATTTGTTTAGTTAAAAGTTAGCCATTGCAACTTCGTGTACTTCGTTTGTGTCCAACGACCAGACCAAGACCGCTTACGGATCCCCACCATTATCAATACCTCATATATATTTGCAATATTCAGATTGCTTTATCATATTCTTGCTCGTTCTTCGATTGCTTGCAGGAATAGACCTTCGTGGTCAGGCTGACCGTGCTTCCGGCATCGTCAGTAACCTCAGGACATTGGTTTAGCGATTGCTAAGGCGCAACGTCGTGCACGTTTGTAGTCGGATCGTCAAAGTCGTCTCCACCAAATCAATAGTTATCATCTCATCGAAAGATCGGGACACCCTCGCCTCTATCAAATGGGCCCAAGTGGAGGTGATGTAACACCTTTGGACTTGTAGTTTGACTCGGAATCTGCTGCAACATCAGATTGTTTCGTCCACAACTCAACGCTCCGGACGAATTTGAAGGTGAATCCAATTGGGTTGGAAAGAGCACGAAATCTAGTTTCCAACAAAAAAAGAATCACCCAATTCGGAGTCCGTATGAAAAAGTTGTTGACATTTTGAGTCAGGTATGTCTGTGCAGTCCGAATCTGAATCCAGAACGTGAGAGACTTGGACTCTATCTTCTCTTGGCCCAAAATTGACGTGAGAGGACTTTTTGAACACAACCTAAACTTCTCCTTTTCCCTTATCTTCATATGTGGATTGTACAAATGTCCCATACACCTACAATTAGACAAAACACAAAAGTGTGTGAAGTATTTTTGTTCTGGATAACATAAATAGATTATTGAATAGTTTGCATTAGAAATCACCTGACAAATATGCATGTATGCAATATTTTTGGTCGTATCCAAGGTAGTCATGTCCTTATCATCCTCCCCTTTTTGAAAACAAAGCCGTCCTCGGCGTTGCTTAATCTGAAATGTGGCTAACAAAAGAGACAAGGTGTACATGTGGTATATGTATATGTCATCCAGTTTAACTTCCCTTGAGTTTTGCACATATGTCACATGTATACATGAGTAACTTTCATTGTTCATAAAATCTAAAGCCAAAAACTTATCACAAGAAGTAGAAGGCATGAAAATATTGCAACTCAGTTTGCACATATAAGTGAAGCTCTTATTCACTTCAAAAGATTGGCAATGTTCATCATTAAACCATCCTAACTTCGATGAATAAACCTTACTTGCATCAAATTTACATGCTACAACATGCTTAAATAAGCAAACATGCAATAAGTCATTGGACACAGAATCATCATCAAGATTAGAGGTCATATCAAAATGATTAAACATTGGTTCTTTTGCATCAACAGTTAATTCAATGGGTGCACTCAAAATTGTTGATATTTCAGTTGTTTGATCACATGACGCATTCATGACAGTAACAAGAGTCTCTAAAATAGGTGGTGTGCTCAAATCAACAGGTAACTCAACACATGATGCATTCAAGTTAACTAGGCATGCTTCATTCTCATGTGAAGTTATATCATCAAGACCTTTACTGTTACCTCGCAGAGATGTAGCTGATGTAGGTACGGACGTTGACAATGTACCATACTCTTGAGATGATATCGCGCTCACAATCCGAGATGGGGCTGCTCTAGTAGGTGCAATAGTGGAGTAACCAACCGGCGGTGGTGAGCATGAACTGGAATAGTAGTTGTTGTAGTCACCCAATGCATCCTCCTGTATTTGTCTCTCAAAGGTACAAGCACGGACATACATACCAGTAATGCAACGAGGAATATACTGAAATCTTGCCTGAATATCATGGCTCAAACCACCAAAAACTCTATTCATTGTATCATCCTCAGATTCTTCTATGTCACAATGATGCATATAAGATTTGAACTCTTGGTAGTAAGCATGAACAGTGTTACTGCCTTGTTTTAATTGCTCCAATTTGCGACGCAATTCACGACGATAGTAAGGAGGAAAAAAATGTTGTCTCATTACAGCTTTCAAAACTTTCCAAGTTGTGGGTTGGTTATCAATGTTTTTCTTACAATGTACACTCCACCAAACAGAAGCAAAACCAGTAAATGCTCTAATGGTAGCTCGTACTCTCTCAAGTTCAAAAAAATCATTGTGACTAAAAACTTGTTCTACTTCAAGCTCCCAAGCTAGATAAATAGCAGGATTAAATCTACCCTCAAATGATGGTAAAGAGATAACCTGACCATATGCTTGTGTGTGTTGTCCCAACTCTCGTGATGGTGAAGATGTGTCCGTCATCCAAGAACTTCTATCTCTGGAACCTGTCATGATTAGTAGAAACAAGAACCAAAATTCGAGAATAATGTTCCTATGAACTACTAGGATGTTGTTGTAAAGTGCTCACAGTAAAGCAAATATCAATATCTTACAAGTTCTTACCATGCGGTAGGTGGTGACAGGCAACCAGCGGTGTCAAATAACTCCGAAGATTGTGTAAAACGATTGTCAGGGGAACGTACGTATACACGGTGTAGAAATATGTGGAGCTGGGTTGGCTATATATGGTAGCAAAGGATTAGCAATAATCAATTCAGAGATGCAATGTTGAATAAACGCTCAACGACGGTACTGTGCTGGTCCTAGGCTAGACCGAACTAGAGACGCGAGCCTAGAACACTAGTGAGGTCACGTCGTAGCACAACCAGCATCAATGAAGGATACAAAGTAGCTCTGGACAGCAAGATATAAGTGAAGATCACAACGGCAGTAAAGATAATGATGTGAAACAATAGCCAAGCAGTTTTACTGAACAGTGCACAAAACAGATTCCAATCCGAATTCAGGTACGAGATTGATTCTAGATAGATCCAATTTTTTTTTCTTCTCTCTTTTTTTTCTCACGCTTTTTTTTCTTTTTCTTCTCCCTCTTTTTCTTTTTTTTTCTTTCCTTTTTTCTCTCTTTTTTTCTTTATCTTCTTTTTCTCCCTCTTTCCAAGACAAACTAGATAAGATGTAGATTGATAGAGGCGGGGGTGTCCCGATCTTTCAATGAGATGATAACTATCGATTTGGTGGAGACGACTTTGACGATCCGACTACAAACGTGCACGACGTTGCGCCTTAGCAATCGCTAAACCAATCTCCTGAGGTTACTGACGATGCCGAAAACACGGTCAGCTTGACCACGAAGGTCTATTCCTGCAAGCAATCGAAGAACGAGCAAGAATATGATAAAGCAATCTGAATATTGCAAATATATATGAGGTATTGATAATGGTGGGGATCCGGAAGCGGTCTTGGTCTGGTCGTTGGACACAAACGAAGTACACGAAGTTGCAATGGCTAACTTTTAACTAAACAAATCCCAAGGAAAAGCTACTAGATGGATCTACTTATATAGGAGCAAGGGGTGGCGCCCAAGGAGGTGGGAGGACGTCCCAAGGCAGCCTAAAACTAAATCTAGGTCGTACAAGGCCAATGGGCCCAAGTGGAGGTGATGTAACACCTTTGGACTTGTAGTTTGACTCGGATTCTGCTGCAGCATCAGATTGTTTCGTCCACAACTCAACGCTCCGGACGAATTTGAAGGTGATTCCAATTGGGTTGGAAAGTGCACGAAATCTAGTTTCCAACAAAAAAAAGAATCACCCAATTCGGAGTCCGTATGAAAAACTTGTGTGCGTTTTGAGTCAGGTGTGTCTGTGCAGTCCGAATCTGAATCCAGAACGTGAGAGACTTGGACTCTATCTTCTCTTGGGCCAAAAGTGACGTGAGAGAACTTTTTGAACAGAAAATAAACATCTCTTTCTTCCTTATCTTCATATGTGGATTGTACAAATGTCCCATACACCTGCAATTAGACAAAACACAAAAGTGTGTGAAGTATTTTTGTTCTGGATAACATAAATAGATTATTGAATAGTTTGCACTAGAAATCACCTGACAAATATGCATATATGCAATATTTTTGGTCATATCCAAGGTAGTCATGTCCTCATCATCCTCCCCTTCTTGAAAATAAAGCCGTCCTCGGCGTTGCTTAATCTGAAATGTGGCTAACAAAAGAGACAAGGTGTACATGTTGTATATGTATATGTCATCCATTTTTACTTCCCTTGATTTTTGCATATATGACACATGAATAGATGAGTAACTTGCATAGTTCATAAAATCTAAAGCCAAAAAATTAGCACAAGAAGTAGAAGGCATGAAAATATTGCAACTCAGTTTGCACATATAAGTGAAGCTCTTATTCATTTCAAAAGATTGACAATGTTCATCATTAAACCATCCCAACATTGGTGTATAAACCTTACTTGCATCAAATTTACATGCTACAACATGCTTAAATAAGCAAACATGCAATAAGTCATTCAACACAGAATCATCACCAAGATTAGAGGTCATATCAAAATGATTAAACGTTGGTTCTTTTGCATCCATAGTTAATTCAATGGGTGCACTCAAAATTGTTGGTATTTCAGTTGTTTGATCACATGGCAAAGTCAAATTATCAACGTAGTCCTCTAAAATAGGTGGTGTGATCAAAGTAGTGGGTAGCTCATCAGATGGTGCATTCAAATTGACAAGGCATTCATCATTCTCATGTAGAGATGGAAGATCAGTACCTTTGTCATTACCTCTTATGATCAACTCAGATGATGTAGCCACTCTCGGGGGCGATGTGTCACATGGTGGAGGTGATGTAGTCCTGACAACAACGGATGTGGTTGTCATAGTATGCCTAGTAGTTGAAGGAACAATCATATCAACTCTTGGAATGTGCATCGTGCGCTTGTTCTCCTCGTGGCCAACACGTCGTTTTATTTCCTGTTCAGCTTTGCAAGCAAGATGAAACAAATGGTCCATAGGATAACACTCTTCATAAATTAGTATCTCTTGAATATCACGGTTTAATCCTCCCCAAAATCTATCCATAAAATCATCTTCACTTTCTTCTAAAGAGGAATGCAACAAGGTAGTTTGTAAATCATCATAATATTTTGTTACAGTTTCACTACCTTGTTTTAAGTGTTGCAACTTCTTAATCATGTCACGAGTATAATAAGCAGGGACGAAAGTATGTCGCATGGCAAGTTTCAAATCATCCCAAGTAGTAGGTATATAATCAGGGTGTAACCGACAATATTCACTCCACCAAACCAAAGCATAACCAGTGAAAGAACCAACCGCAACCTTAACCTTTTTATGTTCATCGAAATTATGGGAAGCAAATATATTTTTTATGTCGAACTCCCATTCAATATATAAAGCAGGTTTAAAACGGCCATTAAATGGTGGTATAGATACATTAACCTGATCATGTGCATTTGGATGTTTGTGCACCTCTCGTGACGGTTGTGGTATTTGCAAAGGTGGTGGCACGTCTGCCGCGATCGACAAAGCCCATGAATTGACTCTGGATCCTGTCATGATTAGTAGAACAAGAAACAAAACCCAAAAATAATGTTCCTATAACTACTAGGATGTGGTGGTAAAACGCTCACAGTAAAGCAAATATCCATATCTTAAAAGTCTAAACGACCTAGACACTAAGACCAGCAACTCGACACGACGATGCAACCGATAATTCAACTATGCAAGCAATGAAAAGAAAATTACAAAGGCTCAGACTGGCTTGGACAAAGGATGAATAGATCTAACTCTTTTTTGTGGATTTTTCTTGGACAATAGGTAAGAAAATAAATCTAATCTAGGAAAAACTGGAAATTCTCACCGAGCAACCTAAAAACTGATACCACTTGATAGAGGCGAGGGTGTCCCGATCTTTCGATGAGATGATAACTATCGATTTGGTGGAGACGACTTTGACGATCCGACTACAAACGTGCACGACGTTGCGCCTTAGCAATCGCTAAACCAATCTCCTGAGGTTACTGACGATGCCGGAAGCACGGTCAGCCTGACCACGAAGGTCTATTCCTGCAAGCAATCGAAGAACGAGCAAGAATATGATAAAGCAATCTGAATATTGCAAATATATATGAGGTATTGATAATGGTGGGGATCCGTAAGCGGTCTTGGTCTGGTCGTTGGACACAAACGAAGTACACGAAGTTGCAATGGCTAACTTTTAACTAAACAAATCCCAAGGAAAAGCTACTAGATGGATCTACTTATATAGGAGCAAGGGGTGGCGGCCAAGGAGGTGGGAGGACGTCCCAAGGCAGCCTAAAACTAAATCTAGGTCGTACAAGGCCAATGGGCCCAAGTGGAGGTGATGTAACACCTTTGGACTTGTAGTTTGACTCGGATTCTGTTGCAGCATCAGATTGTTTCGTCCACAACTCAACGCTCCGGACGAATTTGAAGTTGATTCCAATTGGGTTGGAAAGTTCACGAAATCTAGTTTCCAACAAAAAAAGAATCACCCAATTCGGAGTCCGTATGAAAAACTTGTGTGCGTTTTGAGTCAGGTATGTCTGTGCAGTCCGAATCTGAATCCAGAACGTGAGAGACTTGGACTCTATCTTCTCTTGGGCCAAAAGTGACGCGAGAGAACTTTTTGGACAGCAAATAAACATCTCTTTCTTCCTTATCTTCATATGTGGATTGTACAAATGTCCCATACACCTGCAATTAGACAAAACACAAAAGTGTGTGAAGTATTTTTGTTCTGGATAACATAAATAGATTATTGAATAGTTTGCACTAGAAATCACCTGACAAATATGCATATATGCAATATTTTTGGTCATATCCAAGGTAGTCATGTCCTCATCATCCTCCCCTTCTTGAAAATAAAGCCGTCCTCGGCGTTGCTTAATCTGAAATGTGGCTAACAAAAGAGACAAGGTGTACATGTTGTATATGTATATGTCATCCATTTTTACTTCCCTTGATTTTTGCATATATGACACATGAATAGATGAGTAACTTGCATAGTTCATAAAATCTAAAGCCAAAAAATTAGCACAAGAAGTAGAAGGCATTAAAATATTGCAACTCAGTTTGCAGATATAAGTGAAGCTCTTATTCATTTCAAAAGATTGACAATGTTCATCATTAAACCATCCCAACATTGGTGAATAAACCTTACTTGCATCAAATTTACATGCTACAACATGCTTAAATAAGCAAACATGCAATAAGTCATTCAACACAGAATCATCACCAAGATTAGAGGTCATATCAAAATGATTAAACATTGGTTCTTTTGCATCAATAGTTAATTCAATGGGTGCACTCAAAATTGTTGGTATTTCAGTTGTTTGATCACATGGCAAAGTCAAATTATCAACGTAGTCCTCTAAAATAGGTGGTGTGATCAAAGTAGTGGGTAGCTCATCAGATGGTGCATTCAAATTGACAAGGCATTCATCATTCTCATGTAGAGATCGAAGATCAGTACCTTTGTCATTACCTCTTATGATCAACTCAGATGATGTAGCCACTCTCGGGGGCGATGTGTCACATGGTGGAGGTGATGTAGTCCTGACAACAACGGATGTGGTTGTCATAGTATGCCTAGTAGTTGAAGGAACAATCATATCAACTCTTGGAATGTGCACCGTGCGCTTGTTCTCCTCGTGGCCAACACGTCGTTTTATTTCCTGTTCAGCTTTGCAAGCAAGATGAAACAAATGGTCCATAGGATAACACTCTTCATGAATTAGTATCTCTTGAATATCACGGTTTAATCCTCCCCAAAATCTATCCATAAAATCATCTTCACTTTCTTCTAAAGAGGAATGCAACAAGGTAGTTTGTAAATCATCATAATATTTTGTTACAGTTTCACTACCTTGTTTTAAGTGTTGCAACTTCTTAATCATGTCACGAGTATAATAAGCAGGGACGAAAGTATGTTGCATGGCAAGTTTCAAATCATCCCAAGTAGTACGTATATAATCAGGGTGTAACCGACAATTTTCACTCCACCAAACCAAAGCATAACCAGTGAAAGAACCAACCGCAACCTTAACCTTTTTATGTTCATTGAAATTATGGGAAGCAAATATATTTTTTATGTCGAACTCCCATTCAATATATAAAGCAGGTTTAAAACGGCCATTAAATGGTGGTATAGATACATTAACCTGATCATGTGCATTTGGATGTTTGTGCACCTCTCGTGACGGTTGTGGTATTTGCAAAGGTGGTGGCACGTCTCCCGCGATCGACAAAGCCCATGAATTGACTCTGGATCCTGTCATGATTAGTAGAACAAGAAACAAAACCCAAAAATAATGTTCCTATAACTACTAGGATGTGGTGGTAAAACGCTCACAGTAAAGCAAATATCAATGTCTTACAAGTTCTTACCATGCAGCAGGCGGTGATCGGCAACCAGCGGTGTCAAGTAATTCCGAATATTGATTAAAGCGATTGCCAGGGGAGCGTACGTATACACGGTGTAGAAATATGTGGAGCTGGGTTGGCTATATATGGTAGCAAAAGATTAGCAATAATCAATTCAAAGATGCAATGTTGAATAAACGCTCAACGACGGTACCGTGCTGGTCCTAGGCTAGACCGGACTAGAGACGCGAGCCTAGAACACTAATAAGGTCACGGCGTAGCACAACTAGCATCAATGAAGGATACTAAGTAGCTCTTGACAGCAAGATATAAGTGAAGATCACAACGGCAGTGAAGATAATGATGAAAAACAACTGCCAAGCAGGATATACAACAACTCTCTCTCCAACTTTCCTCTTGAAAAGTTTGAGACAATTTTCTGATAAATTCTTTCAAAGAATGCTACTAACTCAATCTTTCCAATGCAAAAAGAATCACTCAATTCCGAGTTGATATGAGGAGTCAAACAATTCTAAAACTGGCCTGAAAATTGGAACAAGTTGTGTTCACGAACTTCGGAGGGCAAAAAGACCTATTTAGAAGCCGATTTTGAGGTGTCAAATATTGAACTAGCTTCTGCAACTATTTAGATGCGGCTCGTCGCTATCTTCAATTTGAGTACTCACGGAGCCAAAACGGACTTCGTATGAGGAAGATACACCTGTTTTACTGAACAGTGCGCAAAACAGATTCCAATCCGAATTCAGGTACGAGATTGATTCTAGATAGATCCAATTTTTTTTCTTCTCTCTTTTTTTTCTCACACTTTTTTTTCTTTTTCTTATCCCTCTTTTTCTTTTTTTTTCTTGCCTTTTTTCTCTTTTTTTTTTCTTTATCTTCTTTTTCTCCCTCTCTCCAAGACAAACTAGATAAGATGCAGATTCGATCAGGCGAAGATGTGAGTGACCCCAACTATGATTATGACAATAAACAGTGAGTAGCACGTGGTGGAAATTGGTGGATTGGATGGTGGACAGCGGATGGGATAATGATGCAGCGGCTGCGTGACTAATGTGAACAGAACTCGAAACTCTAAAGGAACTAGACACTAAGACCAGCAACTCGACAGGACGATGCAACCGATAATTCAACTATGCAAGCAATGAAAAGAAAATTGCAAAGGCTCAGACTGGCTTGGACCAAGGATGAATAGATCTAACTCTTTTTTGTGGCTTTTTCTTGGACAATAGGTAAGAAAATAAATCTAATCTAGGAAAACTGGAAATTCTCACCGAGCAACCTGAAAACTGATACCACTTGATAGAGGCGGGGGTGTCCTGATCTTTCGATGAGATGATAACTATCGATTTGGTGGAGACGACTTTGACGATCCGACTACAAACGTGCACGACGTTGCGCCTTAGCAATCGCTAAACCAATCTCCTGAGGTTACTGACGATGCCGAAAACACGGTCAGCCTGACCACGAAGGTCTATTCCTGCAAGCAATCGAAGAACGAGCAAGAATATGATAAAGCAATCTGAATATTGCAAATATATATGAGGTATTGATAATGGTGGGGATCCGGAAGCGGTCTTGGTCTGGTCGTTGGACACAAACGAAGTACACGAAGTTGCAATGGCTAACTTTTAACTAAACAAATCCCAAGGAAAAGCTACTAGATGGATCTACTTATATAGGAGCAAGGGGTGGCGGCCAAGGAGGTGGGAGGACGTCCCAAGGCATCCTAAAACTAAATCTAGGTCGTACAAGGCCAATGGGCCCAAGTGGAGGTGATGTAACACCTTTGGACTTGTAGTTTGACTCGGATTCTGCTGCAGCATCAGATTGTTTCGTCCACAACTCAACGCTCCGGACGAATTTGAAGGTGATTCCAATTGGGTTGGAAAGTGCACGAAATCTAGTTTCCAACAAAAAAAGAATCACCCAATTCGGAGTCCGTATGAAAAACTTGTGTGCGTTTTGAGCCAGGTGTGTCTGTGCAGTCCGAATCTGAATCCAGAACGTGAGAGACTTGGACTCTACCTTCTCTTGGGCCAAAAGTGACGTGAGAGAACTTTTTGAACAGCAAATAAACATCTCTTTCTTCCTTATCTTCATATGTGGATTGTACAAATGTCCCATACACCTGCAATTAGACAAAACACAAAAGTGTGTGAAGTATTTTTGTTCTGGATAACATAAATAGATTATTGAATAGTTTGCAATAGAAATCACCTGACAAATATGCATATATGCAATATTTTTGGTCATATCCAAGGTAGTCATGTCCTCATCACAGATTCGATCAGGCGAAGATGTGAGTGACCTCAACTATGATTATGACAATAAACAGTGCGTAGCACGTGGTGGAAATTGGTGGATTGGATGGTGGACAGCGGATGGGATAATGATGCAGCGGCTGCGTGACTAATGTGAACAGAACTCGAAACTCTAAAGGAACTAGACACTAAGACCAGCAACTCGACACGACGATGCAACCGATAATTCAACTATGCAAGCAATGAAAATAAAATTGCAAAGGCTCAGACTGGCTTGGACCAAGGATGAATAGATCTAACTCTTTTTTGTGGCTTTTCTTGGACAATATGTAAGAAAATAATTCTAATCTAGGAAAACTGGAAATTCTCACCGAGCAACCTGAAAACTGATACCACTTGATAGAGGCGGGGGTGTCCCGATCTTTCGATGAGATGGTAAATATCGATTTGGTGGAGACGACTTTGACAATCTGACTACAAACGTGCACGACATTGCGCCTTAGCAATCGCTAAAGCAATCTCCAGAGGTTATTGACCACGCCGGTGCATGATCAACCTGACCACGAAGGTCTATTCCTGCAAGCAATCGAAGAACAAGCAAGAATATGATAAAAGCAATCTGAATATTGCAAATATGTATGAAGTATTGATAAAGGTGGGGATCCGAAAGCGGTCTTGGTCTGGTCGTTGGACACAAACGAAGTACACGAAGTTGCGTTGGCTAACTTTTAACTAAACAAATCCCAAGGAAAAAGCTACTAGATGGATCTACTTATATAGGAGCAAGGGGTGGCGGCCAAGGAGGTGGGAGGACGTCCCAAGGCAGCCTAAAACTAAATCTAGGTCGTACAAGGCCAATGGGCCCAAGTGGAGGTGATGTAACACCTTTGGACTTGTAGTTTGACTCGGATTCTGCTGCAGCATCAGATTGTTTCGTCCATAACTCAACGCTCCGGACGAATTTGAAGGTGAATCCAATTGGGTTGGAAAGAGCACGAAATCTAGCTTCCAACAAAAAAAGAATCACCCAATTCGGAGTCCGTATGAAAACGTTGTTGACATTTTGAGTCAGGTATGTCTGTGCAGTCCGAATCTGAATCCAGAACGTGAGAGACTTGGACTCTATCTTCTCTTGGCCCAAAATTGACGTGAGAGGACTTTTTCACACAACCTAAACTTCTCCTTTTCCCTTATCTTCATATGTGGATTGTACAAATGTCCCATACACCTACAATTAGACAAAACACAAAAGTGTGTGAAGTATTTTTGTTCTGGATAACATAAATAGATTATTGAATAGTTTGCATTAGAAATCACCTGACAAATATGCATGTATGCAATATTTTTGGTCGTATCCAAGGTAGTCATGTCCTTATCAGTATGTATAGCAGCAGGGGATGTGGGTGTAACAATTGTATTGATGTCCTCATCACCAGAAAACGTGCAAGCATAGCTTCATTCTCCTCAACAATACCACATCTAATCATGCCGGTTTGTAATTCCTGATAATATTCTTCTACAGAATTTTTTCCTTGTCTTAAGTGCTATAATTTTTGAAGCAATTCACGTTGATAATATGGTGGAACCCAACGAGTACGCATAGCAGTTTTCAAAGCAACCCAAGTAGTTGGAATAGGATATAATCTACAATGTTCAGACCACCATACACATGCAAAACTAGTGAAAGCACAAACAGCAGCGGCAACCCGTATCTCCTCGGGATATTGTAAACATGTAAATCGTTGTTCAGTTTCTAACTCCCAAGTAAGATATATATCAGGAACATATCTAACCTCGAAAGGTGGAATATTCAATTTCAGTTTAGGAAGATGGTCATGATCTCGTACCTGAGGGAAAGCCCTACCATTGTGATTATTTGCATGTGGACGACCTGGTGGTTGTGATGCAGGTGGTTGCACGTAGTTCTGATTTTGAGCAACCTCATCCTCGTAATCTCCCACATAATCATCCTCCTCCGCATCAGCAGCAGGAGCCACAGAAGTATCAACAGCAGCACCAACAGTTTGGCCAAACGCAAGAGGAACACGGCTCGTTCGGCGGAGGTCTGTTTCGCGACGTGGAGGTAGTCGTTGTTGTTGTTGTTGGAGAGGTGCGTTAGGTGCAGCGGGTGGTGGTGGTGGAAGACGCGCGAGCAATTCATTAAACTTGTTATCGAGCTTTGTTTCGAACGTCTTCTCCATGCCATCTATCTTCTCCATGGCCTCTTCAAATCTGTTTAGCACATCTTGCACCTGTCCACTCATCATTTGCTGAAATTTATCATGCAAATCCTTATTCGTCATGTTCTCCCAGTCAGTCTCGTCGGCTTGTGATCCTGGCATGGTTAGCAGCAATAGAAACACACAAGAATATGATCCTACAGACTACTACCAAGAGGTGGTGGTGGGTGTCACAAATCCGTCAAGCAAATCTCAAATTCTTACCAGTTCTTACCCAGCAGCAGGCGGTGATCGGCAATCGTTGTAGTCAAAAACTCTCAAAGCTTGGATAGAGCGATTACCAGGGAGAGTCAACCGCACGACGTAGATGTATGTGGAGCTAGGAAGGCTTATAATATGGTAGCAAAAAGGGTCAGCAATAATCAATTCAAAGATGCAAAGTTGAATAAACGCTCAACGACGGTACTGTGCTGGTCCTAGGCTAGACTGTGCTAGAGACGCGAGCCTAGAACACCAACAAAATCACGGCGCGGCACGTAAACAAGGGAAAAGCACATTCTGGAATTTTTTTTTTCGCTCTTTTTTTGCGCTGTTTTTTTTTTGCGCTGCTTTTTTTTTATTTTGCGAAAAATCACTATAATGGCGAGTGTCTCAAAACTCTTCCTAGCTCAAACTGACAGGATGGGCACGAAATTTTTTCGACCAATGTTTTTTTTTCGACTGCCCGGACCCAAAAACTGGAAACGGGTCAAAAAAACTTCCTATAATGGCACCTGTCTCAAAACACTCAGAAACACCTAAAATAGGATAGCCAGAATTTTTTTCGAAAAATGCGTTTTCGAAAAATTTTGGGCCTAAACGGAGCGTGGTTTCCGGACTCTTTTTTTTTCCAAAACCTACTCCGGCAAGGAAACACGAATCGGAATCTAGATGGATCTCGAAAACAAACCTAATATGACAAGAACTCGGATTGGTGGTGGATATATGTTGGTAGATGACAGCGGTGGTGGTATATGGATACAGATTCGAAGCGGTGGCGGATAAGCGGTGGTGGTAGATGGCAGGGGCGATGATGATGGTGCGGCGGCGGCGTGACAACTTATGACCAGAACTCGAAACTCTAAAAGACTAGACTCTAAGACCAGCAACTAGACACGACGATGCAACCGCAAATTCAACAAAGCAAAACCCTAAAAAGATTATGCAAAGGCTCAGATTGGTTCGGATATGATGAACTAACCCTAAAAATTTTTTGTGGCCTTTTCGTGGACTGTAGGTATGAAGAACAGACTCGATCTAAACTACGAAAAACTGTAAAATCTCACCGAACAAACTGCAAAGGTGTCCCGTCTTTTGATGAGATGATGGATATCGCTTTGGTGGAAGTCGACTTTGACGATCCGACTACGAACGTGCAAGGACGTCGCGCCTTAGCAATCGCTAAACCAACTCCGAGAGGTTATTGACCACGCCGGAGCACGATCAACCTGACCACGAGGGTCTGTTTCCTGCGAGCAAACGAAGAACAAGCAAGAAACTAAGATTGCAATCTGGATATTGCGAATATAAGATGAAAGCTTTATTGATCAAGGTGGGGTTCTGTGACGCCTTTGTCTGGTCGTTGAACACAAATGAAGTACGCGAAGTTGCAGCTATGGCGAACTTTTAATCTAAACAAAACCCAAAGTCTAAACGGTGCCCTAAGGGCTGTATATATGGAGGAAGAGAGGGGGAATTTCGTGGCCCTTGGTGGAGGGATCCGAAATCAACCCTATCTCTGGTTTCCCCACACATACGGACTCTAAAAATAGCCTATACTTATGTATTTCGAAATTACATGGGCCTGGCCACATAAAAAGGTGACGCGGCACCTATAATAGCCTCGGGACGAAATTTATGAAGTGGCATCTTGTATATTTCGTCCAAGGCTTCATGCACCCATTATGGTGGCTTCAAAGTTCTAAAATCATCACTTGTAACTCCGTTCTTGTTCCCCTTGCGCATAGCATCATCTCCATGCTTGTTCTTGCTCCAATGTTCATCCTTCTCCAAGCTAGGCCCTTTATTTGTAAGCAAAACAAATGTATCCAATTTAGGCAGCATCATATTCTCATGAACATTAGAATCATTACCAAGAAACGAAAGTACCTGATAATTTAATTGGCGTGCGCGAGCTCTAGTAATTGGTCCCGTATTTGTAGCAGTAGGGGTTGTGGGTGTAACAATGGTATTGATGTCCTCATCAAGGTAGGAAACCATACACAACTTCAAAAGGGCACGTCTTAGAAGTAGAATGCAAGGAACGATTATAAGCAAATTCAATATGAGGCAAGCATTCCTCCCACATTTTCTTATTATTCTTCAAAACAGCCCTAAGCATAGTAGACAACGTTCTATTGACTACTTCAGTTTGTCCATCTGTTTGGGGGTGACAAGTAGTACTAAAAAGCAGTTTAGTCCCCAACTTAGCCCATAAACATCTCCAAAAGTGGCTAAGAAATTTAGTATCACGATCTGAAACAATAGTATTTGGCACACCATGCAAGCGAATAATTTCACGAAAGAACAAATCAGCAACATTAACAGCATCATCGGTTTTATGACATGGTATAAAGTGTGCCATTTTCGAGAATCTATCCACGACAACAAATATGCTATCCCTCCCCTTCTTTGTTCGAGGTAAACCTAAAACAAAGTCCATAGATATATCCTCCCAAGGAACACTAGGTACAGGCAAAGGCATATATAAACCATGAGGATTGAGTCATGACTTAGCTTTTTGACATGTAGTGCATCGAGCAATAAAACGCTCAACATCCCGTCTCATCTTTGGCCAAAATAAATGTGTAGCAAGTACGTCCTCTGTCTTCTTCACGCCAAAGTGTCCCATTAATCCTCCTCCATGCGCCTTCTGCAACAACAAAAGACGAACGGAGCTAGCTGGAATGCATAGCTTATTAGCACGAAACACAAATCCATCGTTAACGACAAACTTGTTCCACATTCTTCCTTCTTTACAATTCTACATTACATCTTTAAAATCAGCATCATGCACATATTGATCTTTGATGGTCTCCAAACCAAATATTTTGAAGTCAAGTTGTGAAGGCATAGTATAGCGACGAGACAATGCATCAGCAATAACATTTTCTTTTCCCATTTAGCATGTCTACGATTCAGTTTAGCTTGACTTTTAATATGTTTCAAAGATTCATGATCAGAATGTATAACAAATTCTTTGGGCCATAAATAATGTTGCCATGTTTCTAAAGTCCGAACAAGAGCATATAATTCTTTACCATAAGTAGAATAATTCAGACTAGGCCCACTCAATTTTTCAGAAAAGTATGCAACAGGTTTGCCATCTTGTAATAACACACCTCCTAATCCAATTCCACTAGCATCACATTCAAGCTCAAAAGTCTTATTAAAATCAGGAAGTTGGAGTAAAGGAGCATGTGTCAACTTATCTTTCAATACCGAGAAGGCTTCTTCCTGTGCGGTACCCCAAGAAATGGCACATCTTTCTTTGTAAGCTCATTGAGAGGTGCAGCAATGGTGCTGAAATCTCTCACAAAACGCCTATAGAATCCAGCGAGGCCAAAAAAACTCCTCACTTGTGTGACCGTTTTGGGCTGCGGCCAACTCTCAATAGCTTCAATCTTGGCTTTATCAACTTCAATTCCCTGTGGAGTAACAACGTAGCCAAGAAAAGATACTCGGTCGGTGCAAAAGGTGCACTTCCCAAGGTTACCAAACAAATGTGCATCACGTAGAGCAATAAAAACAGCACGTAAATGTTCCAAATGTTCTTCCAAAGATCTACTATAAATCAGTATATCATCAAAATAGACTACCACAAATCGTCCAATGAAAGCACGTAAAACTTCGTTCATTAGTCTCATGAAAGTACTAGGCGCATTAGTTAACCCAAAAGGCATGACTAACCACTCATATAATCCAAACTTAGTTTTAAATGCTGTTTTCCATTCATCCCCCAATTTCATACGAATTTGACGGTATCCACTATGCAAATCAACTTTGGAGAATATTGTAGAGCCACTCAATTCATCAAGCATATCATCTAGCCTAGGAATAGGATGACGATAACGAATAGTAATATTAATAATGCCTCTACAATCAACACACATACGCGATGTACCATCCTTTTTCGGCACTAGAATAATAGGAACAGCACAAGGACTAAGGGATTCGCGTATATAACCTTTGTCGAGAAGCTCTTGTACTTGACGCATAATCTCCTTCGTCTCCTCTGGATTGATACGGTATGGCGCACGGTTTGGCAGTGAAGCACCGGGAATTAAGTCGATCTGATGCTAAATCCCTCGAATAGGTGGTAATCCCGGTGGCACGTCTTGTGGAAAGACGTCAGCGAACTCCTGCAAAATGTTAGTGATAGCAGGAAGCAAAGAGGAAGGCACGTCCTCGAACGAAAATAATGCCTCTTTGCACACAAAAGCATAGCAAACAGATTTGCCGAAATCTAGCTCATCAATATCAGATTTGGTGGCAAATAAACATGCACTTTTCATTTTAATTTCAGAAGCAACACTAGATGGTTTATTATTAGGCTTCATTTGTTGCTCAAATTCTTTTGCCACAATCTGATTTTCACTCTTATTCTTCTCTTGTTTTGCTTTATTAGCTCTATTAATATCATCTTTCAAAATAGAATCAGGAGTCATAGGAAGCAAAGTAATATTTTTATCCTTATGAACAAGAGTATAATGATTGTTTCTACCATGGTGTACAGAATTTTTATCAAATTGCCATGGTCTACCAAGTAATAAGGAACATGCTTGCATAGGTACCACATCACAATCAACATAATCAGCATATGTAGATATACTAAAATGCACACGAACAGTACGTGTTACCTTAACCTTGCCGCTGTAGTTGAACCATTGGATGTAGTAAGGATGTGGATGTGGTCTTGTGGTGAGAGAAAGCTTCTCCACCATCTCCATGCTAGCCAAGTTGTTGCAGCTCCCTCCATCTATGATGACACGCACAGAACGTTCTTTCACAACTCCCTTGGTATGGAACAAATTGTGCCTCTGATTTTGCTCAGCTTGTGTGACCTGCACACTCAAAACATGTTGAGCAACTAAACATTCATACCTGTCAGCGTCTTCAGGAGCCATGTATTGCGTCTCATGATCAGAATCATCTCCACCATGTTCTTCACGTGTAATAAGAGCCAAAGTCTCCTCATCATAGTCACTAGCGGACTCATATCCACCATCCGCGGTAGCAATCATCACACGCGGAGATTTGCATTCTCTCGCATAATGACCTCCTCCCTTACAACAACGACAAATAATATCACTTGTGTGCCCTGTTGATGCCATGGAAGAAGAAGAACTCTGTGCAGGCCCAGCAGGTGCACTCTTGGCAGATAATGGTGGTTGTGCCTGTTTTCTTGTATCACGACTGGAGGAGGCACGTGATTGAGGTGCTGGTGCAGTTGAAGTAGAAGATGCACGCGGTGTCCGTGATGAAGGTCGGCCTGCAGAAAAGTTAGTTCGCGCCAATGCTTGTCGATCCTGCACTTCACGTTCAGCTTTACAAGCAAGATGGAATAAACGAGTGATATTAGTATACTCCTTATAGTCTAGAATGGTCTGAATCTCTCTATTTAATCCACCCAGAAAACGTGCAAGCATAGCTTCATTCTCCTCAACAATACCACATCTAATCATGCCAGTTTGTAATTCCTGATAATATTCTTCTACAGAATTTTTTCCTTGTCTTAAGTGCTGTAATTTTTGAAGCAATTCACGTTCATAATATGGTGGAACCCAACGAGTACGCATAGCAGTTTTCAAAGCAGCCCAAGTAGTTGGAATAGGATATAATCTACAATGTTCAGACCACCATACACATGCAAAACTAGTGAAAGCACAAACAGCAGCAGCAACTCGTCTCTCCTCAGGATATTGTAAACAAGTAAATCGTTGTTCAGTTTCTAACTCCTAAGTAAGATATATATCAGGAACATATCTACCCTCAAATGGTGGAATATTCAATTTCAGTTTAGGAATATGGACATCATCTCGTACCTGAGGTGGTGGGGCAGGCCTACCATTACGAATATATACCTGAGGTCGACCTGGTGGTGGTGGTGCAGGTGGCTGCACGTAGTGCTGATTTTGATCAACCTCATCCTCATAATCTCCCACATAATCATCCTCCTTCGTATCAGCAGCAGGAGCCACAGAAGTATCAACAGCAGCACCAACAGTTTGGCCAAACGCAAGAGGAACACGGCTCGCTCGGCGAAGGTCTGTTTCACGACGTGGAGGTAGTCGTTGTTGTTGTTGTTGGAGAGGTGCGTTAGGTGCAGCGGGTGGTGGTGGTGGAAGACGCGCGAGCAATTCATTAAACTTGTTATCGAGCTTTGTTTCGAACGTCTTCTCCATGCCATCTATCTTCTCCATGGCCTCTTCAAATCTGTTTAGCACATCTTGCACCTGTCCACTCATCATTTGCTGAAATTTATCATGCAAATCCATATTCATCATGTTCTCCCAGTCAGTCTCGTCGGCTTGTGATCCTGGCATGGTTAGCAGCAATAGAAACACACAAGAATATGATCCTACAGACTACTAACAAGAGGTGGTGGTGGGTGTCACAAATCCGTCAAGCAAATCTCAAATTCTTACCAGTTCTTACCCAGCAGCAGGCGGTGATCGGCAACCGTTGTAGTCAAAAACTCTCAAAGCTTGGATAGAGCGATTACCAGGGAGAGTCAAACGCACGACGTAGATGTATGTGGAGCTGGGAAAGCTTATACTATTGTAGCAAAAAGGGTCAGCAATAATCAATTCAGAGATGCAAAGTTGAATAAACGCTCAACGACGGTACGGTGCTGGTCCTAGGCTAGACTGTGCTAGAGACGCGAGCCTAGAACACCAACAAAATCACGGCGCGGCACGTAAACAAGGGAAAAGCACACTCTGGATTTTTTTTTCGCTCTTTTTTTTTGCGCTGCTTTTTTTTGCGCTGCTTTTTTTTTTGCGAAAAATCACTATAATGGCGAGTGTCTCAAAACTCTTCCCAGGTCAAACTGACAGGATGGGCACGAAATTTTTTCGACCATTTTTTATTTCGACTGCCCGGACCCAAAAACTGGAAACGGGTCAAAAAAAACTTTCCATAATGGCACCTGTCTCAAAACACTCAGAAACACCTAAAAATAGGATAGCCAGAAATTTTTTCGAAAAATGCGTTTTCGAAAAATTTTGGGCCTAAACGGAGGGTGGTTTCCGGACTCTTTTTTTTTCCGAAACCTACTCCCGCAAGGAAACACGAATCGGAAACTAGATGGATCTCGAAAACAAACCTAATATGCAAGGAACTCGGATTGATGGTGGATATATGGTGGTGGTATATGGCAGCGGTGGTGGTAGCGATGGTAGTATATGGATATGGATCGGTGGTGGTATATGGACACGGATTGGTGGTGGTATATGGATACGGATTCGGAGCGGTGGTGGTAGGTGACAGGGGCGATGATGATGGTGCGGTGGCGGCGTGACAACTTATGACCAGAACTCGAAACTCTAAAAGACTAACGCTAAGACCAGCAACTAGACACGACGATGCATCCGCAAATTCAACAAAGCAAAACCCTAAAAAGATTATGCAAAGGCTCAGATTGGTTCGGATATGATGAACTAACCCAAATTTTTTTTGTGTGGCTTTTTCGTGGAATGTAGGTATGAAGAACAGACTCGATCTAAACTACGAAAAACTGTAAAATCTCACCGAGCAACCTGGAAATCTGATACCACTTGATAGAGGCAAAGGTGTCCCGTCTTTCGATGAGATGATGGATATCACTTTGGTGGAAGTCGACTTTGACGATCCGACTACGAACGTGCGAGGACGTCGCGCCTTAGCAATCGCTAAACCAACTCCGAGAGGTTATTGACCACGCCGGAGCACGATCAACCTGACCACGAGGGTTTGTTTCCTGCGAGCAAACGAAGAACAAGCAAGAAACTAAGATTGCAATCTGGATATTGCGAAAATAAGATGAAAGCTTTATTGATCAAGGTGGGGTTCTGTGACGCCTTTGTCTGGTCGTTGAACACAAACGAAGTACGCGAAGTTGCAGCTATGGCGAACTTTTAATCTAAACAAAACCCAAAGTCTAAACGGTGCCCTAAGGGCTGTATATATGGAGGAAGAGAAGGGGAATTTCGTGGCCCTTGGTGGAGGGGTCCGAAATCAACCCTATCTCTTGTTTCCCCACACATACGGACTCTAAAAATAGCCTATACTTATGTATTTCGAAATTACATGGGCCTGGCCCAATAAAAAGGTGACGCAGCACCTATAATAGCCTCGGGACGAAATTTATGAAGTGGCATCTTGTATATTTCGTCCAAGGCTTCATGCACCAATTATGGTGGCTTCAAAGTCCAGAAATCATCACTTGTAACTCCGTTCTTGTTCCCCTTGCGCATGCCATCATCTCCATGCTTGTTCTTGCTCCACTGTTCATCCTTCTCCAAGCTAGGCCCTTCATTTGTAAGCAAAACAAATGTATCCAATTTAGGCAGCATCATATTCTCATGAACATTAGAATCATTACCAAGAAACGAAAGTACCTGATAATTTAATTGGCATGCACGAGCTCTAGTAATTGGTCCCATATATGTAGCAGTAGGGGCTGTGGGTGTAACAATGGTATTGATGTCCTCATCATCGTACCTACACAAACAAATAAGAACCTCGCAACCAACGTGATAAAGGGGTTGTCAATCCCTTCACGACCACTTGCAAGCGTGAGATCTGATAGAGTTGATAATAATAAGATAAATATTTTTGGTATTTTTATGATATAGATTGAAAGTAAAGATTGCAAAATAAGGTAGATTGGAAACTTGTATGATGGAGAATAGACCCGAGGGCCATAGGTTTCACTGGTGGCTTCTCTCAAGATAGCATAAGTATTACGGTGGGTGAATAAATTACTGTCGAGAAATTGATAGAAAAGCGAATAATTATGAGAATATCTAGGCATGATCATGTATATAGGCATCACGTCTGAGACAAGTAGACCGAAACGATTCTACATCTACTACTATTACTCCACACATTGATCGCTATCCAGCATGCATCTAGAGTATTAAGTTCATAAGAACAGCGTAACGCCTTAAGCAAGATGATATGATGTAGAGGGATAAATTCATGCAATATGATATAAACCCCATCTTTTTATCCTCGATGGCAACAATACATTACGTGTCGGTTCCCTTTCTGTCACTGGGACCGAGCACCGCAAGATTGAACCCAAAGCTAAGCACTTCTCCCATTGCAAGAAAGATCAATCTAGTAGGCCAAACCAAAATGATAATTCGAAGAGACTTGCAAAGATAAACCAATCATACATAAAAGAATTCAGAGAATATTCAAATATTGTTCATAGATAAACTTGATCATAAACCCATAATTCATCGGATCTCGACAAACACACCACAAAAGAAGATTACATCTAATAGATCTCCAAGAGAATCGAGGAGAACTTTGTATTGAGATCCAAAGAGAGAGAGGGAAGAAGCCATCTAGCTACTAGCTATGGACCTGAAGGTCTGAAGTGAACTACTCACACATCATCGCAGGGGCCATGGAGTTGATGTAGAGGCCCTCCGTGATCAATGCCCCCTCCGGCGGAGCTCCGGCAAAGGCCCGAAGATGGGATCCCTTGGGTACAGAAGGTTGCAGCAGTGGAAATAGGGTTTCGTGGTGCTCCTGGATGTTTGCGGAGTATATGGATATATATATATATAGGAGGAAGAAGTACGCCGATGGAGCAACGAGGGGCCCACGAGGGTGGAGGGCACGCCCAGGGGGTTGGGCGTGCCCCCTGCCTCATGACCTCCTCGATTGCTTCTTGACGTCCACTCCAAGTCTCCTGGATCACGTTTGTTCTAAAAATAACGCCCCCGAAGGTTTCATTCCGTTTGGACTTCGTTTGATATTCCTTTTTGGCGAAACTCTAAAATAGGCAAAAAACAGCAATTTGGGCTGGGCCTCTATGATAGAGGCAAAGGTGTCCCGTCTTTCGATGAGATGGTGGATTTCGCTTTGGTGGAAGTCGACTTTGACGATCCGACTACGAACGTGCGAGGACGTCGCGCCTTAGCAATCGCTAAACCAACTCCGAGAGGTTATTGACCACGCCGGAGCACGATCAACCTGACCACGAGGGTCTGTTTCCTGCGAGCAAACGAAGAACAAGCAAGAAACTAAGATTGCAATCTGGATATTGCGAATATAAGATGAAAGCTTTATTGATCAAGGTGGGGTTCTGTGACGCCTTTGTCTGGTCGTTGAACACAAACGAAGTACGCGAAGTTGCAGCTATGGCGAACTTTTAATCTAAACAAAACCCAAAGTCTAAACGATGCCCTAAGGGCTGTATATATGGAGGAAGAGGGGGGAATTTCGTGGCCCTTGGTGGAGGAGTCCGAAATCAACCCTATCTCTTGTTTCCCCACACATACGGACTCTAAAACTAGCCTATACTTATGTATTTCGAAATTACATGGGCCTGGCCCAATAATAAGGTGACGCAGCACCTAAAATAGCCTCGGGACGAAATTTATGAAGTGGCATCTTGTATATTTCGTCCAAGGCTTCATGCACCCATTATGGTGGCTTCAAAGTCCTGAAATCATCACTTGTAACTCCGTTCTTGTTCCCCTTGCGCATGCCATCATCTCCATGCTTGTTCTTGCTCCAATGTTCATCCTTCTCCAAGCTAGGCCCTTCATTTGTAAGCAAAACAAATGTATCCAATTTAGGCAGCATCATATTCTCATGAACATTAGAATCATTACCAAGAAACGAAAGTACCTGGTAATTTAGTTGGCGTGCACGAGCTCTAGTAATTGGTCCAGTATGTATAGCAGCAGGGGCTGTGGGTGTAACAATTATATTGATGTCCTCATCATCCTCCCCTTCTTGAAATGAAGTCGTCCTCGACGGAAGTTCATCTTCCCCACCCAAATAAGGCTTCAAATCTGCAATGTTAAAAGTGGGACTAACCCCAAAATCTGCAGGCAGCTCAAGTTTATATGCATTATCATTTATTTTCTCTAACACCTTAAAGGGACCATCAGCACGTGGCATTAGCTTTGATTTGCGCAAATCAGGAAATCTATCCTTACGCAAATGTAACCAAACAAGATCTCCAGGTGCAAACACAACATGTTTTCTACCCTTATCTCCAGCAAGTTTATATTTAGCATTCATACGCTCAATGTTTTCCTTAGTTAACTCATGCATTTTTAAAATCAATTCAGCACGTTGTTTAGCATCAAAATTAACCTTCTCCGAAGATGGAAGAGGCAACAAATCAATAGGTGCACGAGGTAGGAAACCATACACAACTTCTAAAGGGCACATCTTAGTAGTAGAATGCAATGAACGATTATAAGCAAATTCAATATGAGGCAAGCATTCCTCCCACATTTTCTTATTATTCTTCAAAACAGCCCTAAGCATAGTAGACAACGTTCTATTGACTACTTCAGTTTGTCCATCAGTTTGGGGGTGACAAGTAGTACTAAAAAGCAGTTTAGTCCCCAACTTAGCCCATAAACATCTCCAAAAGTGGCTAAGAAATTTAGTATCACGATCTGAAACAATAGTATTTGGCACACCATGTAAGCGAATAATTTCACGAAAGAACAAATCAGCAACATTAACAGCATCATCGCTTTTATGACATGGTATAAAGTGTGCCATTTTCGAGAATCTATCCACGACAACAAATATGCTATCCCTCCCCTTCTTTGTTCGAGGTAAACCTAAAACAAAGTCCATAGATATATCCTCCCAAGGAACACTAGGTACAGGTAACAGCATATATCCACCATCCGCGGTAGCAATCATCACACGCGGAGATTTGCATTCTCTCGCATAATGACCTCCTCCCTTACAACGACGACAAATAATATCACTTGTGTGCCCTGTTGATGCCATGGAAGAAGAAGAACGCTGTGCAGGCCCCGCAGGTGCGCTCTTGGCAGATAATGGTGGTTGTGCCTGTTTTCTTGTATCACGGCTGGAGGTGGCACCGGATGGAGGTGCTGGTGCAGTTGAAGTAGAAGATGCACGTGGTGTCCATGATGAAGGTCGGCCTGCAGAAAAGTTAGTTCGCCCCAATGCTTGTCGATCCTGCACTTCACGTTCAGCTTTACAAGCAAGATGGAATAAACGAGTGATATTAGTATACTCCTTATAGTCTAGAATGGTCTGAATCTCTCTATTTAATCCACCCAGAAAACGTGCAAGCATAGCTTCATTGTCCTCAACAATACCACATCTAATCATGCCAGTTTGTAATTCCTGATAATATTCTTCTACAGAATTTTTCCCTTGTCTTAAACGCTGCAATTTTTGAAGCAATTCACGTTGATAATATGGTGGAACCCAACGCGTACGCATAGCAGTTTTCAAAGCAGCCCAAGTAGTTGGAATAGGATATAATCTACAATGTTCAGACCACCATACACATGCAAAACTAGTGAAAGCACAAACAGCAGCAGCAACTCGTCTCTCCTCAGGATATTGTAAACATGTAAATCGTTGTTCAGTTTCTAACTCCCAAGTAAGATATATATCAGGAACATATCTACCCTCAAATGGTGGAATATTCAATTTCAGTTTAGGAATATGGACATCATCTCGTACCTGAGGTGGTGGTGCAGGCCTACCATTACGAATATATACCTGAGGTGGTGGCTCTGATACCACTTGATAGAGGCAAAGGTGTCCCGTCTTTCGATGAGATGGTGGATTTCGCTTTGGTGGAAGTCGACTTTGACGATCCGACTACGAACGTGCGAGGACGTCGCGCCTTAGCAATCGCTAAACCAACTCCGAGAGGTTATTGACCACGCCGGAGCACGATCAACCTGACCACGAGGGTCTTTTTCCTGCGAGCAAACGAAGAACAAGCAAGAAACTAAGATTGCAATCTGGATATTGCGAATATAAGATGAAAGCTTTATTGATCAAGGTGGGGTTCTGTGACGCCTTTGTCTGGTCGTTGAACACAAACGAAGTACGCGAAGTTGCAGCTATGGCGAACTTTTAATCTAAACAAAACCCAAAGTCTAAACAATGCCCTAAGGGCTGTATATATGGAGGAAGAGGGGGGAATTTCGTGGCCCTTGGTGGAGGAGTCCGAAATCAACCCTATCTCTTGTTTCCCCACACATACGGACTCTAAAAATAGCCTATACTTATGTATTTCGAAATTACATGGGCCTGGCCCAATAATAAGGTGACGCAGCACCTAAAATAGCCTCGGGACGAAATTTATGAAGTGGCATCTTGTATATTTCGTCCAAGGCTTCATGCACCCATTATGGTGGCTTCAAAGTCCTGAAATCATCACTTGTAACTCCGTTCTTGTTCCCCTTCCGCATGCCATCATCTCCATGCTTGTTCTTGCTCCAATGTTCATCCTTCTCCAAGCTAGGCCCTTCATTTGTAAGCAAAACAAATGTATCCAATTTAGGCAAATCATATTCTCATGAACATTAGAATCATTACCAAGAAACGAAAGTACCTGGTAATTTAGTTGGCGTGCACGAGCTCTAGTAATTGGTCCAGTATGTATAGAAGCAGGGGCTGTGGGTGTAACAATTGTATTGATGTCCTCATCATCCTCCCCTTCTTGAAATGAAGTCGTCCTCGACGGAAGTCCATCTTCCTCACCCAAATAAGGCTTCAAATCTGCAATGTTAAAAGTGGGACTAACCCCAAAATCTGCATGCAGCTCAAGTTTATATGCATTATCATTTATTTTCTCTAACACCTTAAAGGGACCATCAGCACGTGGCATTAGCTTTGATTTGCGCAAATCAGGAAATCTATCCTTACGCAAATGTAACCAAACAAGATCTCCAGGTGCAAACACAACATGTTTTCTACCCTTATCTCCAGCAAGTTTATATTTCGCATTCATGCGCTCAATGTTTTCCTTAGTTAACTCATGCATTTTTAAAATCAATTCAGCATGTTGTTTAGCATCAAAATTAACCTTCTCCGAAGATGGAAGAGGCAACAAATCAATAGGTGCACGAGGTAGGAAACCATACACAACTTCAAAAGGGCACATCTTAGTAGTAGAATGCAATGAACGATTATAAGCAAATTCAATATGAGGCAAGCATTCCTCCCACATTTTCTTATTATTCTTCAAAACAGCCCTAAGCATAGTAGACAACGTTCTATTGACTACTTCAGTTTGTCCATCAGTTTGGGGGTGACAAGTAGTACTAAAAAGCAGTTTAGTCCCCAACTTAGCCCATAAACATCTCCAAAAGTGGCTAAGAAATTTAGTATCACGATCTGAAACAATAGTATTTGGCACACCATGCAAGCGAATAATTTCACGAAAGAACAAATCAGCAACATTAACATCATCATCACTTTTATGACATGGTATAAAGTGTGCCATTTTCGAGAATCTATCCACGACAACAAATATGCTATCCCTCCCCTTCTTTGTTCGAGGTAAACCTAAAACAAAGTCCATAGATATATCCTCCCAAGGAATAGTAGGTACAGGCAAAGGCATATATAAACCATGAGGATTGAGCCATGACTTAGCTTTTTGACATGTAGTGCAGCGAGCAATAAAACGCTCAACATCCCGTCTCATCTTTGGCCAAAAGAAATGTGTAGCAAGTACGTCCTCCGTCTTCTTCACGCCAAAGTGTCCCATTAATCCTCCTCCATGCGCCTCCTGCAACAACAAAAGACGAACGGAGCTAGCTGGAATGCATAGCTTGTTAGCACGAAACACAAATCCATCGTTAACAACAAACTTGTTCCACATTCTTCCTTCTTTACAATTCTGCATTACATCTTTAAAATCAGCATCATGCACATACTGATCTTTGATGGTCTCCAAACCAAATATTTTGAAGTCAAGTTGTGAAAGCATAGTATAGCGACAAGACAATGCATCAGCAATAACATTTTCTTTTCCCTTCTTGTGTTTAATGACATAAGGGAAAGTCTCAATGAATTCAACCCATTTAGCATGTCTACGATTCAGTTTAGCTTGACTTTTAATATGTTTCAAAGATTCATGATCAGAATGTATAACAAATTCTTTGGGCCATAAATAATGTTGCCATGTTTCTAAAGTCCGAACAAGAGCATATAATTCTTTATCATAAGTAGAATAATTCAGACTAGGCCCACTCAATTTTTCAGAAAAGTATGCAACAGGTTTGCCATCTTGTAATAACACACCTCCTAATCCAATTCCACTAGCATCACATTCAAGCTCAAAAGTCTTATTAAAATCAGGAAGTTGGAGTAAAGGAGCATGTGTCAACTTATCTTTCAATACCGTGAAGGCTTCTTCCTGTGCGGTACCCCAAAGAAAAGGCACATCTTTCTTTGTAACCTCATTGAGAGGTGCAGCAATGGTGCTGAAATCTCTCACAAAACGCCTATAGAATCCAGTGAGGCCAAGAAAACTCCTCACTTGTGTGACCGTTTTGGGCTGCGGCCAACTCTCAATAGCTTCAATCTTGGCTTTATCAACTTCAATTCCCTGTGGAGTAACAACATAGCCAAGAAAAGATACTCGGTCGGTGCAAAAGATGCACTTCCCAAGGTTACCAAACAAACGTGCATCACGTAGAGCAATAAAAACAGCACGTAAATGTTCCAAATGTTCTTCCAAAGATCTGCTATAAATCAATATGTCATCAAAGTAAACTACCACAAATCATCCAATGAAAGCACGTAAAACTTCGTTCATTAATCTCATGAAAGTACTAGGTGCATTAGTTAACCCAAAAGGCATGACTAACCACTCATATAATCCAAACTTAGTTTTAAATGCTGTTTTCCATTCATCTCCCAATTTCATACGAATTTGATGGTAGCCACTACGCAAATCAACTTTGGAGAATATTGTAGAGCCACTCAATTCATCAAGCATATCATCTAGCCTAGGAATAGGATGACGATAACGAATAGTAATATTATTAATGCCTCTACAATCAACACACATACGTGATGTACCATCCTTTTTCGGCACTAGAATAATAGGAACAGCACAAGGACTAAGGGATTCGCGTATATAACCTTTGTCGAGAAGCTCTTGTACTTGACGCATAATCTCCTTCGTCTCCTCTGGATTGGTACGGTATGGTGCACAGTTTGGCAGTGAAGCACCGGGAATTAAGTCAATCTGATGCTCAATCCCTCGAATAGGCGGTAATCCCGGTGGCACGTCTTGTGGAAAGACGTCAGCGAACTCCTGCAAAATGTTAGTGATAGCAGGAGGCAAAGAGGTAGGCACGTCCTCGAATGAAAATAATGCCTCTTTGCACACAAAAGCATAGCAAACAGATTTGCTGAAATCTAGCTCATCAATATCAGATTTGGTGGCAAATAAACATGCACTTTTCAATTTAATTTCAGAAGCAACACTAGATGGTTTATTATTAGGCTTCATTTGTTGCTCAAATTCTTTTGCCACAATCTGATTTTCACTCTTATTCTTCTCCTGTTGTGCTTTATTAGCTCTAGTAATATCATCTTTCAAAATGGAATCAGGAGTCATAGGAAGCAAAGTAATATTTTTATCCTTATGAACAAGAGTATAGTGATTGTTTCTACCATGGTGTACAGAATTTTTATCAAATTGCCATGGTCTACCAAGTAATAAGGAACATGCTTGCATAGGTACCACATCACAATCAACATAATCAGCATATGTAGAGATACTAAAATGCACACGAACAGTACGTGTTACCTTAACCTTGCCGCTGTTGTTGAACCATTGGATGTAGTAAGGATGTGGATGTGGTCTTGTGGTGAGAGAAAGCTTCTCCACCATCTCCATGCTAGCCAAGTTGTTGTAGCTCCCTCCGTCTATTATGACGCGCACAGAACGTTCCTTCACAACTCCCTTGGTATGGAACAAATTGTGCCTCTGATTTTGCTCAGCTTGTGTAACCTGCACACTCAAAACACGTTGAGCAACTAAACATTCATACCTGTCAGCGTCTTCAGGAGCCATGTATTGCGTCTCATGATCAGAATCATCTCCACCATGTTCTTCACGTGTAATAAGAGCCAAAGTCTCCTCATCATAGTCACTAGCGGACTCATATCCACCATCCGCGGTAGCAATCATCACACGCGGAGATTTGCATTCTCTCGCATAATGACCTCCTCCCTTACAACGACGACAAATAATATCACTTGTGTGCCCTGTTGATGCCATGGAAGAAGAAGAACGCTGTGCAGGCCCCGCAGGTGCGCTCTTGGCAGATAATGGTGGTTGTGCCTGTTTTCTTGTATCACGGCTGGAGGTGGCACCGGATGGAGGTGCTGGTGCAGTTGAAGTAGAAGATGCATGTGGTGTCCATGATGAAGGCCGGCCTGCAGAAAAGTTAGTTCGCCCCAATGCTTGTCGATCCTGCACTTCACGTTCAGCTTTACAAGCAAGATGGAATAAACGAGTGATATTAGTATACTCCTTATAGTCTAGAATGGTCTGAATCTCTCTATTTAATCCACCCAGAAAATGTGCAAGCATAGCTTCATTCTCCTCAACAATACCACATCTAATCATGCCAGTTTGTAATTCCTGATAATATTCTTCTACAGAATTTTTCCCTTGTCTTAAACGCTGCAATTTTTGAAGCAATTCACGTTGATAATATGGTGGAACCCAACGCGTACGCATAGCAGTTTTCAAAGCAGCCCAAGTAGTTGGAATAGGATATAATCTACAATGTTCAGACCACCATACACATGCAAAACTAGTGAAAGCACAAACAGCAGCAGCAACTCGTCTCTCCTCAGGATATTGTAAACATGTAAATCGTTGTTCAGTTTCTAACTCCCAAGTAAGATATATATCAGGAACATATCTACCCTCAAATGGTGGAATATTCAATTTCAGTTTAGGAATATGGACATCATCTCGTACCTGAGGTGGTGGTGCAGGCCTACCATTACGAATATATACCTGAGGTGGTGGCTCTGATACCACTTGATAGAGGCAAAGGTGTCCCGTCTTTCGATGAGATGGTGGATTTCGCTTTGGTGGAAGTCGACTTTGACGATCCGACTACGAACGTGCGAGGACGTCGCGCCTTAGCAATCGCTAAACCAACTCCGAGAGGTTATTGACCACGCCGGAGCACGATCAACCTGACCACGAGGGTCTTTTTCCTGCGAGCAAACGAAGAACAAGCAAGAAACTAAGATTGCAATCTGGATATTGCGAATATAAGATGAAAGCTTTATTGATCAAGGTGGGGTTCTGTGACGCCTTTGTCTGGTCGTTGAACACAAACGAAGTACGCGAAGTTGCAGCTATGGCGAACTTTTAATCTAAACAAAACCCAAAGTCTAAACAATGCCCTAAGGGCTGTATATATGGAGGAAGAGGGGGGAATTTCGTGGCCCTTGGTGGAGGAGTCCGAAATCAACCCTATCTCTTGTTTCCCCACACATACGGACTCTAAAAATAGCCTATACTTATGTATTTCGAAATTACATGGGCCTGGCCCAATAATAAGGTGACGCAGCACCTAAAATAGCCTCGGGACGAAATTTATGAAGTGGCATCTTGTATATTTCGTCCAAGGCTTCATGCACCCATTATGGTGGCTTCAAAGTCCTGAAATCATCACTTGTAACTCCGTTCTTGTTCCCTTGCGCATGCCATCATCTCCATGCTTGTTCTTGCTCCAATGTTCATCCTTCTCCAAGCTAGGCCCTTCATTTGTAAGCAAAACAAATGTATCCAATTTAGGCAGCATCATATTCTCATGAACATTAGAATCATTACCAAGAAACGAAAGTACCTGGTAATTTAGTTGGCGTGCACGAGCTCTAGTAATTGGTCCAGTATGTATAGCAGCAGGGGCTGTGGGTGTAACAATTGTATTGATGTCCTCATCATCTTGATAGAGGCAAAGGTGTCCCGTCTTTCGATGAGATGGTGGATTTCGCTTTGGTGGAAGTCGACTTTGACGATCCGACTACGAACGTGCGAGGACGTCGCCCCTTAGCAATCGCTAAACCAACTCCGAGAGGTTATTGACCACGCCGGAGCACGATCAACCTGACCACGAGGGTCTGTTTCCTGCGAGCAAACGAAGAACAAGCAAGAAACTAAGATTGCAATCTGGATATTGCGAATATAAGATGAAGTTTTATTGATCAAGGTGGGGTTCTGTGACGCCTTTGTCTGGTCGTTGAACACAAACGAAGTACGCGAAGTTGCAGCTATGGCGAACTTTTAATCTAAACAAAACCCAAAGTCTAAACGATGCCCTAAGGGCTGTATATATGGAGGAAGAGGGGGGGGATTTCGTGGCCCTTGGTGGAGGAGTCCGAAATCAACCCTATCTCTTGTTTTCCCACACATACGGACTCTAAAAATAGCCTATACTTATGTATTTCGAAATTACATGGGCCTGGCCCAATAATAAGGTGACGCAGCACCTAAAATAGCCTCGGGACGAAATTTATGAAGTGGCATCTTGTATATTTCGTCCAAGGCTTCATGCACCCATTATGGTGGCTTCAAAGTCCTGAAATCATCACTTGTAACTCCGTTCTTGTTCCCCTTGCGCATGCCATCATCTCCATGCTTGTTCTTGCTCCAATGTTCATCCTTCTCCAAGCTAGGCCCTTCATTTGTAAGCAAAACAAATGTATCCAATTTAGGCAGCATCATATTCTCATGAACATTAGAATCATTACCAAGAAACGAAAGTACCTGGTAATTTAGTTGGCGTGCACGAGCTCTAGTAATTGGTCCAGTATGTATAGCAGCAGGGGCTGTGGGTGTAACAATTGTATTGATGTCCTCATCACTCCAGTTAATAGGTTAGTCACAAAAATAATATAAAAGTGTAAAAATAAGCCCATTAACATCGAAAATAGATAATATAATAGCATGGAGCAATCAAAAAATATAGATACGTTGGAGACGTATCAAAAATCCCCTCGCATTGATCAGTAGACCTGCTCTTTGCGGAGCCCCATGCCCCGCCAACCGATGAAGGGATTCCCTGGGATCCCATAGGTGTCATTTCCCCGACATCTTTGGCGCGCCAGGTAGGGGGCCTGAGGTTGTGAAAATCTGGACTAAAAATTAGCGCATCGACTTCATCATCGCCATGGCCCCCAAGAAGAAAGGGATCACAGCGATCGGATCGTCTGGAGCCGGATCGCCTGTACTAGCGCGGCGAGCGACGGTGGCAGAGGCGTGGCCCGCGAGCATCCACCACTACAAAAAAGACACATCCGTGACATTTTGGGCCGAACGCAATTTTTTTCTGTCATGCTTATGACACTTCTATGATGATAATTGTGACAAAACCCGGTATCATCATAGATGTGGTGGGCTCCTACTTCAATGACAAAAAATCATGACAGAAAGTGGGCTTTTCGTCCTGGGCGGACAGAGACGCAGCTGCATGACATTCTTTGGGCCATCCATGACGGAAAAAACCGTGGTAGAAGCAAGAGCGAGGAAAATATTGGGGGTGTTCCCGGTTACGGTGGATGGTTGGGGGCTGAGCGATGTGTGTTTCTCTCGTACGTACGCGCGTGTGTGCGAGGCGTTGCACTCTAACTGAACGCGAGCGAGGCGTTGGGCTCTAACTAAACCCGAGCGATTGCACTGCAGGTTACGCGTTACTGAACCCGAGCGATCGATCGACTTAACTGAACCCGAGTGGTTCCTTCTCTACTGCTGCTAACTGAAGCCGATCAATGCCGCCTCTGGATGAACACTGAGCGTTGTTGGGGGGTTTGGATGAACAGTTCCCGGTGGGGGGTTGGACGAACAGGCCCCCGTGGTAGTAGAGGGCATTGCCGCTGGATGAACAGGACCCCGATCGATCGAGCCGGTGGATGACCAGGACCCCGTGGAGGGCTGGATGAACAGTAGCCGGTGGAAGGCTGGTTGAACAGTAGCTGGTGGAGGGCTGGATGAACAGTAGACCGTGGAGGGGTGGTTGAACAGGACCCCGTGGAGAGGGCTGGTTGAACAGTAGCCGGTGGAGGCTGGATGAACAGGAGCCCGTGGATGAACAGTCATAGGTGGAGGCTGGAGGAGGTCGACGGTGGATGAACAGTAGCCCATGGAGGCTGGAGGAGGTCGACGGTGGAGATGAACAATATCCCGTGGAGTCCCGTTTTGCGGTACACCACACCCCTCCCGATGAACAGGACCCCTGTTTCGACCGTAACGCTCCAACACATGTCTGTTTCCTCCGTTTTGCAGTACGCCACACCCCTCCCAATCAACAAGACCCCATTTCCACCGTAGGAGGTCCGTTTCCTTCATTTTGTGGTATGCCAGACCCCTCTCGATGAATAGGATCCCATTTCCACCGTGGCCGGTCAAACACAAGGCCGTTTCCTCCATTCTGCGGTACGCCGGGCCTTGTTTCCATTGGTTGTTCCGTCCAAGATGGTTGGCTCCCGATGAACAAAACGCATTATGTTGCCTCCCGATGAACACGATGCATTTCGTTGCCTCCCCATGAACACGACGACGACACAGTTTCTCTGTTTCGAGCCAGCCACAACCATGTACACGAGTCCTGGCCATACGTATGTGCGAGTAGCCGTTCGAGACCCCGCCCATATGTACGTACGTGGCCGTATTTACTTTCTTGCACCCTGGCCGTTGTATGTACGTGTACATGCTACGTGTGCGCCTCTACTACGACACGTGCGCGCCTCTACTACCACACGTGCCCTTCCTTACACGGCCACGGTTCATCACTGCAACCTGCAGATAGATCGATCGACCAGTATGTACGTACACATTCGCGACCAGAATTACAACACTACGTACGCTTCGACCGGGTGGGTCCCGACTGTCAGGCACTTCCTTGCATGCGAAGATGTAGCGGCGAATCATTTTTTGCCCGTAATATGGACGCACTTCCTTACGTGCGAAGATGTAGCTGGTGGGTCCCATCAGTCAGGGGGGAAACATTTTTTTTTCGCGAAATACGGTGGCCCGTCCGGTGGGTCCCTGCTGTCAGGTGGAGGAATCATTATTTTGCGCGTCATAAGGAGGCACTTCCTTGCTGCGGCCGTGGACCCAGCTGTCAGCCTCTCCACGTACCGTACTCTTCTGATGGAAGTCGTTCCTTGACCACATTGACCATGCCACGCCAAGAGCACCAGGGCGGTGAACGACAGGGAGGCCTATAGGAAGGGGACGCCGCGGAGCCGGGGAAGATGCGGTAGTAGATGCCCACATGGAGAGGAGTACGAGGGTTCACTGGTTCGGCTGTGGTGTGAGGTTGTCGTCGCCGCAGGGCCTGGCTAGCGGTGGGAGTGGTAGGGGGCGGTGAGGCCTCCGCGGCAGCATAGCCGGCCACGGGAGCCAGGAGCAGGCGGCACGACCGTCGCTACTTTGGGTGGCTGGAGCAAGAAGACCAGAGGTTGAAGAATCACGATGGACGTTGGATGGACATCGTACAGTCACTACAGCTAGAATCATTTATGTTGACTAAGTTGACAAAGCCCTTGGTATGCGTCAACTTAGTAGACCCACAGGTCAGCCTCCAAAATGGTGTGCCCCAGATGTCAGGGGGAGGAATCATTTTTTGGGCGGCTGAAGTTAGAATATCCGAGATTGAAGAAGGAGAGCGACATCCGTTGGATGGACATCCAACGGCCACTACTGCTAGAACCGCGTGTTTACTATAAGTTGACAAAGCCTTGCATACGCATCGGCTAATTTTTTAGGGGACGTGTCAACTTAGTAGGCCCACAAGTGTGTGGCAGAGAACTTATAGCCCATTTGCGATTTGTAAGAATGTACAATCCATTTTTGAATTCTAATGGAATTTACTACAACCCATTTACAGTTTGTTAAAAGTACAACCCATTTTCTAGCTAGGACAACGATTAATAATTTCAACCTACCGTTCAAAACAAAATTCAATAAAATTTCCCACATTTTGATGGGATCCGAAATATTTTTATCCCGAAATTTCTAGTCAGATTAAATACAATTTCAATATAAATTTGTATTACATAAAAATCCAACGAAACATTGCGCGCGCAACAATTAATGACATTAAAATTTTCAAAATCCAACAGTAATATTTTATAAACTAATTACATGTTTGGTGCATATTTTTATAGTTACTGCCCAGTTTTTATGATTACATCCCATCTATTATTTCTTAAAGCCCATTTTCTTGTTAAGCCTAATGCATCCCTCCTAGGAAAGATTTGCAGCCCAGTGGGGTGGAGAATAACAAGTTGACCTGGATTGTGTACAACTGTCGGCCCAGTTGCATTGCTGATGTGAAAAAAAGGCATGTGTAGTACAGTACAACCTTACATGGCTACTCAGCCCACATTCAGCGACGCCGGAAAGGCCCAAACAAGGCTTCTGTACAACCTTTTGAAGTCACTGAGCTCAATTAATAATTTTAAAAAATGTTAGAGTACAGTGGAACCTAATTAAAAGTTGTCACGAGCGAAGAAATAATTCAATGGGTCCCACTTGTGCGTGTGTGCGTGTGTGCGTGTGTGTGTGTGTGTGTGTGTGTGTTTGTGCGTGCGTGTGTGTGTGTGTTTGTGCGTGTGTGTGTGAGAGAGAGAGAGACCCATCGGTTGATGCTCATAAATACATCTTTCAGCCATATGCATTGATGATGCTCAGTAAAGACTTATATAGTTGACACAATCATATAGAACATCATAGCACATTGAACTTGCATACAAAAATTTCACGCAGGCGGCACAATCAGGGTGGAAGCAATGGATCGCTACGGGTAGGGCTATGTTGAAACCAACAAACTCGTACATAATGGTTCATCATGTTTATCAATGACAGGGAAATATCTTGAATGTTGTGCAAAGAAAACAGACATACAACACAATATATAAGTTCTGCAAGAACATTAAGTTGACGCACAACCCTTTCTAAAAAATGTTCAGGTAAAAAATAGAACATGTCACAATCAAATGTACTGGCACATCAGTGCTTCACACCCATAGCTTTGATTTAACTAGATTCAGTTGTTACCTCAAATTAGAGCACATCCAGGCAGCCAGCCCTGCCTCTTCTCCCAAAGAAGCAGTGGCCTCCGCCGCGCAATGGAGTAGGCCCTGTGCCATCCATTGTTCCGAGCAACACGCGGAAAGTCTGTCGTTGACTCCTGCAATGGTCGTTGCCGATGGACCCGGGCACCAGCGGCGGCGGCAGGACTTCGATTGATGGATTGACCACTTCTTCGACATGCACGAACACTCGATACAGGTACATCCCTAATGTGGTCCGCGTCGGCCTTGGTGGCGATGAATAATACAACCCCGGTTCCTGCACTGGTATCTCAACACCAATCACCTTCGGTATGGTGGACAGCTTCTTCATCCATGCCATGACCGTCAGAGCCCAACTGTCTGGAGGAACAAACGTACTTACGAGCTCACCTCCAAGGTCGTTGATAAGCTCATTCATGGACTCACTGTTCCAAGCACGTCGAGGCATGCCGTGGAAGGTAAGATTTGTTAAAAACTCAAGCTTAGAGGGCACCGAGCCCCATCCTTGATAGAGGCGAGGGTCCTGATATTTCGATGAGATGATAACTATCGATTTGGTGGAGACGACTTTGACGATCAGACTACAAACGTGCACGACGTTGCGCCTTAGCAACCGCTTAACCAATCTCCTGAGGTTACTGACGATGCTGGAAGCACGGTCAGCCTGACCACGAAGGTCTATTCCTGCAAGGAATCGAAGAACGAGTAAGAATATGATAAAGCAATCTGAATATCGCAAATATATATGAAGTATTGATAATGGGGGGATCCGAAAGCGGTCTTGGTCTAGTCGTTGGACACAAACGAAGTACACGAAGTTGCAATGGCTAACTTTTAACTAAACAAATCCCAAGGAAAAAAGCTACTAGATGAATCTACTTATATAGGAGCAAGGGGTGGCGGCCAAGCAGGTGGGAGGACGTCCCAAGGCAGCCTAAAACTAACCCTAGGTCGTACAAGGCTCATGGGCCCAAGTGGAGGTGATGCAACACCTTTGGGCTTGTAGTTTGACTCGGATTCTACTGCAATGTCAGATTGTTTCGTCCGTAACTCAACACTCCGGACGAATTTGAAGGTGAATCCAATTGGGCTGGAAAGAGCACGAAATCTAGTTTCCAACAAAAAAAGAATCACCCAATTCGGAGTCCGTATGAAAAAGTTGTTGGCGTTTTGAGTCAGGTATGTCTGTGCAGTCCGAATCTGAATCCAGAACGTGAGAGACTTGGACTCTATCTTCTCTTGGCCCAAAAGTGACGTGAGAGGACTTTTTGAACACAACCTAAACTTCTCCTTTTCCCTTATCTTCATATGTGGATTGTACAAATGTCCCATACACCTGCAATTAGACAAAACACAAAAGTGTGTGAAGTATTTTTGTTCTGGATAACATAAATAGATTATTGAATAGTTTGCATTAGAAATCACCTGACAAATATGCATGTATGCAATATTTTTGGTCGTATCCAAGGTAGTCATGTCCTCATCATCCTCCCCTTTTTGAAAACAAAGCCGTCCTCGGCGTTGCTTAATCTGAAATGTGGCTAACAAAAGAGACAAGGTGTACATGTTGTATATGTATATGTTATCCAGTTTAACTTCCCTTGATTTTTGCACGTATGACACATGTATACATGAGTAACTTTCATAGTTCACAAAAACTAAAGCCAAAAAATTATCACAAGAAGTAGAAGGCATGAAAATATTAGAACTCAGTTTGCACATATAAGTGAAGCTCTTATTCATTTCAAAAGATTCGCAATGTTCATCATTAAACTATCCCAACTTTGGTGAATAAACCTTACTTGCATCAAATTTACATGCTACAACATGCTTAAATAAGCAAACATGCTGATAGAGGCAAAGGTGTCCCGTCTTTCGATGAGATGATGGATATCGCTTTGGTGGCAGTCGACTTTGACGATCCGACTACGAACGTGCGAGGACGTCGCGCCTTAGCAATCGCTAAACCAACTCTGAGAGGTTATTGACCACGCCGGAGCACGATCAACCTGACCACGAGGGTCTGTTTCCTGCGAGCAAACGAAGAACAAGCAAGAAACTGAGATTGCAATCTGGATATTGCGAATATAAGATGAAAGCTTTATTGATCAGGGTGGTGATAGAGACGAGGGTCCCGATCTTTCGATGAGATGATAACTATCGATTTGGTGGAGACGACTTTCACGATCCGACTACAAACGTGCACGACGTTGCGCCTTAGCAATCGCTAAACCGATCTCCTGAGGTTACTGACGATGCTGGAAGCACGGTCAGCCTGACCACGAAGGTCTATTCCTGCAAGCAATCGAAGAACGAGCAAGAATATGATAAAGCAATCTGAATATTGCAAATATATATGAAGTATTGATAATGGTGATGATCCGGAAGCGGTCTTGGTCTGGTCGTTGGACACAAATGAAGTACACGAAGTTGCAATGGCTAACTTTTAACTAAACAAATCCCAAGGAAAAGCTACTAGATGGATCTACTTATATAGGAGCAAGGGGTGGCGGCCAAGAAGGTGGGAGGACGTACCAAGGCAGCCTAAAACTAAATCTAGGTCGTACAAGGCCAATGGGCCCAAGTGGAGGTGATGTAACACCTTTGGACTTGTAGTTTGACTCGGATTCTGCTGCAGCATCAGATTGTTTCGTCCACAACTCAACGCTCCGGAGGAATTTGAAGGTGATTCCAATTGGGTTGGAAAGTGCACGAAATCTAGTTTCCAACAAAATAAGAATCACCCAATTCGGAGTCCGTATGAAAAACTTGTGTGCGTTTTGAGTCAGGTATGTCTGTGCAGTCCGAATCTGAATCCAGAACGTGAGAGACTTGGACTCTATCTTCTCTTGGGCCAAAAGTGACGTGAGAGAACTTTTTGGACAGCAAATAAACATCTCTTTCTTCCTTATCTTCATATGTGGATTGTACAAATGTCCCATACACCTGCAATTAGACAAAACACAAAAGTGTGTGAAGTATTTTTGTTCTGGATAACCTAAATAGATTATTGAATAGTTTGCACTAGAAATCACCTGACAAATATGCATGTATGCAATATTTTTGGTCGTGTCCAAGGTAGTCGTGTCCTCATCATCCTCCCCTTTTTGAAAACAAAGCCGTCCTCGGCGTTGCTTAATCTGAAATGTGGCTAACAAAAGAGACAAAGTATACATGTTGTATATGTATATGTCATCCATTTTTACTTCCCTTGATTTTTGCACATATGACACATGTATACATGAGTAACTTTCATAGATCATAAAATATAAAGCCAAAATATTATCATAAGTAGAAGGCATGAAAATATTGCAACTCAGTTTGCACATATAAGTGAAGCTCTTATTCATATCAAAAGATTGACAATATTCATCATTAAACCATCCCAACATTGGTGAATAAACCTTACTTGCATCAAATTTACATGCTACAACATGCTTAAATAAGCAAACATGCAGTAAGTCATTGGACACAGAATCATCACCAAGATTAGAGGTCATATCAAAATGATTAAACATTGGTTCTTTTGCATCAATAGTTAATTCAATGGGTGCACTCAAAATTGTTAGTATTTCAGTTGTTTGATCACATGGCAAAGTCAAATTATCAACGTAGTCCTCTAAAATAGGTGGTGTGATCAAAGTAGTGGGTAGCTCATCAGATGGTGCATTCCAATTGACAAGGCATTCATCATTCTCATGTAGAGATGGAAGATCAGTACCTTTGTCATTACCTCTTATGATCAACTCAGATGATGTAGCCACTCTCGGGGACGATGTGTCACATGGTGGAGGTGATGTAGTCCTGACAACAACGGATGTGGTTGTCATAGTATGCCTAGTAGTTGAAGGAACAATCATATCAACTCTTGGAATGTGCACCGTGCGCTTGTTCTCCTCGTGGCCAACACGTCGTTTTATTTCCTGTTCAGCTTTGCAAGCAAGATGAAACAAATGGTCCATAGGATAACACTCTTCATGAATTAGTATCTCTTGAATATCACGGTTTAATCCTCCCCAAAATCTATCCATAAAATCATCTTCACTTTGTTCTAAAGACGAATGCAACAAGGTAGTTTGTAAATCATCATAATATTTTGTTACAGTTTCACTACCTTGTTTTAAGTGTTGCAACTTCTTAATCATGTCACGAGTATAATAAGCAGGGACGAAAGTATGTCGCATGGCAAGTTTGAAATCATCCCAAGTAGTAGGAATATAATCAGGGTGTATCCGAGAATATTCACTCCACCAAACCAAAGCATAACCAGTGAAAGAACCAACCGCAACCTTAACCTTTTTATGTTCATCGAAATTATGGGAAGCAAATATATTTTTTATGTCGAACTCCCATTCAATATATAAAGCAGGTTTAAAACGCCATTAAATGGTGGTATAGATGCATTAACCTGATCATGTGCATTTGGATGTTTGTGCACCTCTCGTGACGGTTGTGGTATTTGCAAAGGTGGTGGCACGTCTCCCGCGATCGACAAAGCCCATGAATTGACTCTGGATCCTGTCATGATTAGTAGAACAAGAAACAAAACCCAAAAATAATGTTCCTATAACTACTAGGATGTGGTGGTAAAACGCTCACAGTAAAGCAAATATCAATGTCTTACAAGTTCTTACCATGCAGCAGGCGGTGATCGGCAACCAGCGGTGTCAAGTAACTCCGAATATTGAGTAAAGCAATTGCCAGGGGAGCGTACGTATACACGGTGTAGAAATATGTGGAGCTGGGTTGGCTTTATATGGTAGCAAAAGATTAGCAATAATCAATTCAAAGATGCAATGTTGAATAAACGCTCAACGACGGTACTGTGCTGGTCCTAGGCTAGACCGGACTAGAGACGCGAGCCTAGAACACTAATGAGGTCACGGCGTAGCACAACTAGCATCAATGAAGGATACTAAGTAGCTCTTCACAGCAAGATATAAGTGAAGATCACAACGGCAGTGAAGATAATGATGAAAAACAACTGCCAAGCAGGATATACAACAACTCTCTCTCCAACTTTCCTCTTGAAAAGTTTGAGACAATTTTCTGATAAATTCTTTCAAAGAATGCTACTAACTCAAGTTTTCCAATGCAAAAAGAATCACTCAATTCCGAGTTGATATGAGGTGTCAAAGAATTCTAAAACTGGCCTGAAAAATAGGAACAAGTTGTGTTCACGAACTTTGGAAGGCAAAAAGACCTATTTAGAAGCCGGTTTTGAGGTGTCAAATATTGAACTAGATTCTGCAACTATTTAGATGCGGCTCGTCGCTATCTTCAATTTGAGTACTCACGGAGCCAAAACTGACTTCGTATGAGGAAGATACACCTGTTTTACTGAACAGTGCGCAAAACAGATTCCAATCCCAATTCAACTACGAGATTGAGTCTAGATAGATCCGAATTTTGTTTTTTTTTTCTCCTCTCTTTTTTTTCTCACACTTTTTTTCTTTTCGTTTCTTATTTTTTCTTTGACTTTTTTTTTACTTTTTTTTTCTCTCGTTTTTTTTCTCTATCTTTTTTTCTCTCTCTCCCTCTTTCCAAAAAAAACTAGATAAGATGTTGATTGGATCAAGCGAAGATGGGAACGATCTCAACTATGATTATGACAATGAACAGTGGGTAGCACGTGGAGGAAATTGATGGTTGGGTGGTGGACAGCGGAAGGGATAACGATGCAGCGGCGACGTGACTAATGTGAACAGAACTCGAAACTCTAAACGAACTAGACACTAAGACCAGCAACTCGACACGACGATGCAACCGATAATTCAACAAAGCAAAACCCTAAAAAGATTATGCAAAGGCTCAGATTGGTTCGGATATGATGAACTAACCCTAATTTTTTTGTGGCTTTTTCGTGGACTATAGGTATGAAGAACAGACTCGATCTAAACTATGAAAAACTGTAAAATCTCACCGAGCAACCTGGAAATCTGATACCACTTGTTAGAGGCGGAGGTGTCCCGATCTTTCGATGAGATGATAACTATCGATTTGGTGGAGACGACTTTGACGATCCGACTACAAACGTGCACGACGTTGCGCCTTAGCAATCGCTAAACCAATCTCCTAAGGTTACTGACGATGCCGGAAGCACGGTCAGCCTGACCACGAAGGTCTATTCCTGCAAGCAATCGAAGAACGAGCAAGAATATGATAAAGCAATCTGAATATTGCAAATATATATGAGGTATTGATAATGGTGGGGATCCGTAAGCGGTCTTGGTCTGGTCGTTGGACACAAACGAAGTACACGAAGTTGCAATGGCTAACTTTTAACTAAACAAATCCCAAGGAAAAGCTACTAGATGGATCTACTTATATAGGAGCAAGGGGTGGAGGCCAAGGAGGTGGGAGGACGTCCCAAGGCAGCCTAAAACTAAATCTAGGTCGTACAAGGCCAATGGGCCCAAGTGGAGGTGATGTAACACCTTTGGACTTGTAGTTTGACTCGGATTCTGCTGCAGCATCAGATTATTTCGTCCACAACTCAACGCTCCGGACGAATTTGAAGGTGATTCCAATTGGGTTGGAAAGTGCACGAAATCTAGTTTCCAACAAAAAAAGAATCACCCAATTCGGAGTCCGTATGAAAAACTTGTGTGCGTTTTGAGTCAGGTATGTCTGTGCAGTCCGAATCTGAATCCAGAACGTGAGAGACTTGGACTCTATCTTCTCTTGGGCCAAAAGTGACGTGAGAGAACTTTTTGGACAGCAAATAAACATCTCTTTCTTCCTTATCTTCATATGTGGATTGTACAAATGTCCCATACACCTGCAATTAGACAAAACACAAAAGTGTGTGAAGTATTTTTGTTCTGGATAACATAAATAGATTATTGAATAGTTTGCACCAGAAATCACCTGACAAATATGCATATATGCAATATTTTTGGTCATATCCAAGGTAGTCATGTCCTCATCATCTTGATAGAGGCGGGGGTGTCCCGATCTTTCGATGAGATGATAACTATCGATTTGGTGGAGACGACTTTGACAATCCGACTACAAACATGCACGACGTTGCGCCTTAGCAATCGCTAAACCAACTCCGAGAGGTTATTGACCACGCTGGATCACGATCAACCAGGCCACGAAGGTCTATTCCTGCAAGCAATCGAAAAACGAGCAAGAATATGATAAAGCAATCTGAATATTGCGAATATATATGAAGTATTGATAATGGTGGGGATCCGTAAGCGGTCTTGGTCTGGTCGTTGGACACAAACGAAGTACACGAAGTTGCAATGGCTAACTTTTAACTAAACAAATCCCAAGGAAAAGCTACTAGATGGATCTACTTATATAGGAGCAAGGGGTGGCGGCCAAGGAGGTGGGAGGACGTCCCAAGGCAGCCTAAAACTAAATCTAGGTCGTACAAGGCCAATGGGCCCAAGTGGAGGTGATGTAACACCTTTGGACTTGTAGTTTGACTCGGATTCTGCTGCAGCATCAGATTGTTTCGTCCACAACTCAACGCTCCGGACGAATTTGAAGGTGATTCCAATTGGGTTGGAAAGTGCACGAAATCTAGTTTCTAACAAAAAAAGAATCACCCAATTCGGAGTCCGTATGAAAAACTTGTGTGCGTTTTGAGTCAGGTATGTCTGTGCAGTCCGAATCTGAATCCAGAACGTGAGAGACTTGGACTCTATCTTCTCTTGGGCCAAAAGTGACGTGAGAGAACTTTTTGGACAGCAAATAAACATCTCTTTCTTCCTTATCTTCATATGTGGATTGTACAAATGTCCCATACACCTGCAATTAGACAAAACACAAAAGTGTGTGAAGTATTTTTGTTCTGGATAACATAAATAGATTATTGAATAGTTTGCACTAGAAATCACCTGACAAATATGCATATATGTAATATTTTTGGTCATATCCAAGGTAGTCATGTCCTCACCAACGAAGTACACGAAGTTGCGATGGCTAACTTTTAACTAAACAAATCCCCAGGAAAAGCTACTAGATGGATCTACTTATATAGGAGCAAGGGGTGGCGGCCAAGGAGGTGGGAGGACGTCCCAAGGCAGCCTAAAACTAAATCTAGGTCGTACAAGGCCAATGGGCCCAAGTGGAGGTGATGTAACACCTTTGGACTTGTAGTTTGACTCGGATTCTGCTGCAGCATCAGATTGTTTCGTCCACAACTCAACGCTCCGGACGAATTTGAAGGTGATTCCAGTTGGGTTGGAAAGTGCACGAAATCTAGTTTCCAACAAAAAAAGAATCACCCAATTCGGAGTCCGTATGAAAAACTTGTGTCTATTTTGAGTCAGGTGTGTCTGTGCAGTCCGAATCTGAATCCAGAACGTGAGAGACTTGGACTCTAACTTCTCTTGGGCCAAAAGTGACGTGAGAGAACTTTTTGGACAGCAAATAAACATCTCTTTCTTCCTTATCTTCATATGTGGATTGTACAAATGTCCCATACACCTGCAATTAGACCAAACACAAAAGTGTGTGAAGTATTTTTGTTCTGGATAACATAAATAGATTATTGAATAGTTTGCACTAGAAATCACCTGACAAATATGAACTTTTAATCTAAACAAAACCCAACCAAAAAGCTACTAGATGGATCTAGTTATATAGGAGCAAGGGGTGGCGGCCAAGGAGGTGGGAGGACGTCCCCAGGCAGCCTAAAACTAACCCTAGGTCGTACAAGGCTCATGGGCCCAAGTGGAGGTGATGCAACACCTTTGGGCTTGTAGTTTGACTCGGATTCTGCTGCAATGTCAGATTGTTTCATCCGCAACTCAACACTCCGGACGAATTTGAAGGTGAATCCAATTGGGATGGAAAGAGCACGAAATCTAGCTTCCAAAAAAAAAGAATCACCCAATTCGGAGTCCGTATGAAAAAGTTGTTGGCGTTTTGAGTCAGGTATGTCTGTGCAGTCCGAATCTGAATCCAGAACGTGAGAGACTTGGACTCTATCTTCTCTTGGCCCAAAAGTGACGTGAGAGGACTTTTTGAACACAAACTAAACATCTCCTTTTCCCTTATCTTCATATGTGTATTGTACAAATGTCCCATACACCTGCAATTAGACAAAACACAAAAGTGTGTGAAGTATTTTTGTTCTGGATAACATAAATAGACTATTGAATAGTTTGCATTAGAAATCACCTGACAAATATGCATGTATGCAATATTTTTGGTCGTATCCAAGGTAGTCATGTCCTCATCATCCTCCCCTTTTTGAAAACAAAGCCGTCCTCGGCATTGCTTAATCTAAAATGTGGCTAACAAAAGAGACAAGGTGTACATGTTGTATATGTATATGTCATCCATTTTAACTTCCCTTGATTTTTGCACATATGTCACATGTATACATGAGTAACTTTCATTGTTCATAAAATCTAAAGCCAAAAAATTATCACAAGTAGAAGGCATGAAAATATTGCAACTCAGTTTGCACATATAAGTGAAGCTCTTATTCACTTCAAAAGATTGGCAATGTTCATCATTAAACCATCGTAACTTCGATGAATAAACCTTACTTGCATCAAATTTACATGCTACAACATGCTTAAATAAGCAAACATGCAATAAGTCATTGGACACAGAATCATCATCAAGATTAGAGGTCATATCAAAATGATTAAACATTGGTTCTTTTGCATCAACAGTTAATTCAATGGGTGCACTCAAAATTGTTGATATTTCAGTTGTTTGATCACATGACGCATTCATGACAGTAACAAGAGTCTCTAAAATAGGTGGTGTGCTCAAATCAACAGGTAACTCAACACATGATGCATTCAAGTTAACTAGGCATGCTTCATTCTCATGTGAAGTTATATCATCAAGACCTTTACTGTTACCTCGCAGAGATGTAGCTGATGTAGGTACGGACGTTGACAATGTACCATACTCTTGAGATGATATCGCGCTCACAATCCAAGGTGGGGCTACTCTAGTAGGTGCAATAGTGGAGTAACCAACCGGCGGTGGTGAGCATGAACTGGAATAGTAGTTGTTGTAGTCACCCAATGCATCCTCCTGTATTTGTCTCTCAAAGGTACAAGCACGGACATACATACCAGTAATGCAACGAGGAATATACTGAAATCTTGCCTGAATATCATGGTTCAAACCACCAACAAATCTATTCATTGTATCATCCTCAGATTCTTCTATGTCACAATGATGCATATAAGATTTGAACTCTTGGTAGTAAGCATGAACAGTGTTACTGCCTTGTTTTAATTGCTCCAATTTGCGACGCAATTCATGACGATAGTAAGGAGGAAAAAAATGTTGTCTCATTACAGCTTTCAAAACGTTCCAAGTTGTGGGTTGGTTATCAATGTTTTTCTTGCAATGTACACTCCACCAAACAGAAGCAAAACCAGTAAATGCTCTAATGGTAGCTCGTACTCTCTCAAGTTCAGAAAAATCATGGTGACTAAAAACTTGTTCTACTTCAAGCTCCCAAGCTAGATAAATAGCAGGATTAAATCTATCCTCAAATGATGGTAAAGAGATAACCTGACCATATGCTTGTGTGTGTTGTCCCAACTCTCGTGATGATGAAGATGTGTCCGTCATCCAAGAACTTCTATCTCTGGAACCTGTCATGATTAGTAGAAACAAGAACCAAAATTCGAGAATAATGTTCCTATGAACTACTATGATAGAGGCAAAGGTGTCCCGTCTTTCGATGAGATGATGGATTTCGCTTTGGTGGAAGTCGACTTTGACGATCCGACTACGAACGTGCGAGGACGTCGCGCCTTAGCAATCGCTAAACCAACTCCGAGAGGTTATTGACCACGCCGGAGCACGATCAACCTGACCACGAGGGTCTGTTTCCTGCGAGCAAACGAAGAACAAGCAAGAAACTAAGTGATACAGGCAAAGGTGTCCCGTCTTTCGATGAGATGATGGATATCGCTTTGGTGGAAGTCGACTTTGACGATCCGACTACGAACGTGCGAGGACGTCGCGCCTTAGCAATCGCTAAACCAACTCCGAGAGGTTATTGACCACGCCGGAGCACGATCAACCTGACCACGAGGGTCTGTTTCCTGCGAGCAAACGAAGAACAAGCAAGAAACTAAGATTGCAATCTGGATATTGCGAATATAAGATGAAAGCTTTATTGATCAAGGTGGGGTTCTGTGACGCCTTTGTCTGGTCGTTGAACAAAAACGAAGTACACGAAGTTGCAGCTATGGCGAACTTTTAATCTAAACAAAACCCAAAGTCTAAACGATGCCCTAAGGGCTGTATATATGGAGGAAGAGGGGGGAATTTCGTGGCCCTTGGTGGAGGGGTCCGAAATCAACCCTATCTCTTGTTTCCTCACACATACGGACTCTAAAAATAGCCTATACTTATGTATTTCGAAATTACATGGGCCTGGCCCAATAATAAGGTGACGCAGCACCTAAAATAGCCTCGGGACGAAATTTATGAAGTGGCATCTTGTATATTTCGTCCAAGGCTTCATGCACCCATTATGGTGGCTTCAAAGTCCTGAAATCATCACTTGTAACTCCGTTCTTGTTCCCCTTGCGCATAGCATCATCTCCATGCTTGTTCTTGCTCCAATGTTCATCCTTCTCCAAGCTAGGCCCTTCATTTGTAAGCAAAACAAATGTATCCAATTTAGGCAGCATCATATTCTCATGAACATTAGAATCATTACCAAGAAACGAAAGTACCTGGTAATTTAGTTGGCGTGCACGAGCTCTAGTAATTGGTCCAGTATGTATAGCAGCAGGGGTTGTGGGTGTAACAATTGTATTGATGTCCTCATCACTAAGATTGCAATCTGGATATTGCGAATATAAGATGAAAGCTTTATTGATCGAGGTGGGGTTCTGTGACGCCTTTGTCTGGTCGTTGAACACAAACGAAGTAGGCGAAGTTGCAGCTATGGCGAACTTTTAATCTAAACAAAACCCCAAAGTCTAAACGGTGCCCTAAGGGCTGTATATATGGAGGAAGAGAGGGGGAATTTCGTGGCCCTTGGTGGAGGGGTCCGAAATCAACCCTATCTCTTGTTTCCCCACACATACGGACTCTAAAAATAGCCTATACCTATGTATTTCGAAATTACATGGGCCTGGCCCAATAAAAAGGTGACGCAGCACCTATAATAGCATCAGGACGAAATTTATGAAGTGGCATCTTGTATATTTCGTCCAAGGCTTCATGCACCCATTATGGTGGCTTCAAAGTCATGAAATCATCACTTGTAACTCCGTTCTTGTTCCCCTTGCGCATGGCATCATCTCCATGCTTGTTCTTGCTCCAATGTTCATCCTTCTCCAAGCTAGGCCCATCATTTGTAAGCAAAACAAATGTATCCAATTTAGGCAGCATCATATTCTCATGAACATTAGAATCATTACCAAGAAACGAAAGTACCTGATAATTTAATTGGCGTGCACGAGCTCTAGTAATTGGTCCCATATATGTAGCAGTAGGGGCTGTGGGTGTAACAATGGTATTGATGTCCTCATCATCCTCCCCTTCTTGAAATGAAGTCGTCCTCGACGAAAACTCATCTTCCTCACCCAAATAAGGCTTCAAATCTGCAATGTTAAAAGTGGGACTAACCCTAAAATCTGCAGGCAGCTCAAGTTTATATGCATTATCATTTATTTTCTCTAACACCTTAAAGGGACCATGATAGAGGCGGGGGTGTCCCGATCTTTCGATGAGATGATAACTATCGATTTGGTGGAGACGACTTTGACGATTCGACTACAAACGTGCACGACGTTGCGCCTTAGCAATCGCTAAACCAACTCCGAGAGGTTATTGACCACGCCAGAGCACAATCAACCTGACCACGAAGGTCTATTCCTGCAAGCAATCGAAGAACAAGCAAGAATATGATAAAGCAATCTGAATATTGCGAATATAGATGAAGTATTGATAAAGGTGGGGATCCGTAAACGGTCTTGGTCTGGTCGTTGGACACAAACAAACTACACGAAGTTGCAATGGCTAACTTTTAACTAAACAAATCCCAAGGAAAAACTACTAGATGGATCTACTTATATAGGAGCAAGGGGTGGCGGCCAAGGAGGTGGGAGGACGTCCCAAGGCAGCCTAAAACTAAATCTAGGTCGTATAAGGCCAATGGGCCCAAGTGGAGGTGATGTAACACCTTTGGACTTGTAGTTTGACTCGGATTCTGCTACAGCATCAGATTGTTTCGTCCACAACTCAACGCTCCGGACGAATTTGAAGGTGATTCCAATTGGGTTGGAAAGTGCACGAAATCTAGTTTCCAACAAAAAAAGAATCACCCAATTCGGAGTCCGTATGAAAAACTTGTGTGCGTTTTGAGTCAGGTATGTCTGTGCAGTCCGAATCTGAATCCAGAACGTGAGAGACTTGGACTCTATCTTCTCTTGGGCCAAAAGTGACGTGAGAGAACTTTTTGGACAGCAAATAAACATCTCTTTCTTCCTTATCTTCATATGTGGATTGTACAAATGTCTCATACACCTGCAATTAGACAAAACACAAAAGTGTGTGAAGTATTTTTGTTCTGGATAACATAAATAGATTATTGAATAGTTTGCACTAGAAATCACCTGACAAATATGCATATATGCAATATTTTTGGTCATATCCAAGGTAGTCATGTCCTCATCATCCTCCCCTTCTTGAAAATAAAGCCGCCCTCGGCGTTGCTTAATCTGAAATGTGGCTAACAAAAGAGACAAGGTGTACATGTTGTATATGTATATGTCATCCATTTTTACTTTCCTTGATTTTTGCATATATGACACATGAATAGATGTGGTATTGTTGAGGAGAATGAAGCTATGCTTGCACGTTTTCTGGGTGGATTAAATAGAGAGATTCAGACCATTCTAGACTATAAGAAGTATACTAATATCACTCGTTTATTCCATCTTGCTTGTAAAGCTGAACGTGAAGTGCAGGATCGACAAGCATTGGGGCAAAAGATTAGCAATAATCAATTCAAAGATGCAATGTTGAATAAACGCTCAACGACGGTACTGTGCTGGTCCTAGGCTAGACCGGACTAGAGACGCGAGCCTAGAACACTAATGAGGTCACGGCGTAGCACAACTAGCATCAATGAAGGATACTAAGTAGCTCTTGACAGCAAGATATAAGTGAAGATCACAACGGCAGTGAAGATAATGATGAAAAACAACTGCCAAGCAGGATATACAACAACTCTCTCTCCAACTTTCCTCTTGAAAAGTTTGAGACAATTTTCTGATAAATTCTTTCAAAGAATGCTACTAACTCAAGCTTTCCAATGCAAAAAGAATCACTCAATTCCGAGTTGATATGAGGAGTCAAAGAATTCTAAAACTGGCCTGAAAAATTGGAACAAGTTGTGTTCACGAACTTCGGAGGGCAAAAAGACCTATTTAAAAGCCGATTTTGAGGTGTCAAATATTGAACTAGCTTCTGCAACTATTTAGATGCGGCTCATCGCTATCTTCAATTTGAGTACTCACGGAGCCAAACTGACTTCGTATGAGGAAGATACACCTGTTTTACTGAACAGTGCACAAAACAGATTCCAATCCGAATTCAGGTACGAGATTGATTCTAGATAGATCCAATTTTTTTTTCTTCTCTTTTTTTTCTCACGCCTTTTTTTTTCTTTTTCTTCTCCCTCTTTTTCTTTTTTTTTCTTTCCTTTTTTCTCTCTTTTTTTTTCTCTCTCTTTTTTTTTCTCCCTCTTTCCAAGACAAACTAGATAAGATGCAGATTGGATCAGGCGAAGATGTGAATGACCTCAACTATGATTATGACAATGAACAGTGCGTAGCACATGGTGGAAATTAATAGATGGGATGGTGGACGGCGGAAGGGATAATGATGCAGTGGCGGCGTGACTAATGTGAACAGAACTCGAAACTCTAAAGGAACTAGACACTAAGACCAGCAACTGACACGACGATGCAACCGATAATTCAACTATGCAAGCAATGAATAGAAAATTGCAAAGGCTCAGACTGGCTTGGATAAAGGATGAACAGATCTAACTCTTTTTTGTGGATTTTTCTTGGACAATAGGTAAGAAAATAAATCTAATCTAGGAAAACTGGAAATTCTCACCGAGCAACCTGAAAAACTGATACCACGTGATAGAGGCGAGGGTGTCCCGATCTTTCGATGAGATGATAACTATCGATTTGGTAGAGACGACTTTGACGATTCGACTACAAACGTGCACGAGGTTGCGCCTTAGCAATCGCTAAACCAACTCCGAGAGGTTATTGACCACGCCAGAGCACAATCAACCTGACCACGAAGGTCTATTCCTGCAAGCAATCGATGAACAAGCAAGAATATGATAAAGCAATCTGAATATTGCGAATATAGATGAAGTATTGATAAAGGTGGGGATCCGTAAACGGTCTTGGTCTGGTCGTTGGACACAAACAAAGTACACGAAGTTGCAATGGCTAACTTTTAACTAAACAAATCCCAAGGAAGAGCTACTAGATGGATATACTTATATAGGAGCAAGGGGTGGCGGCCAAGGAGGTGGGAGGACGTCCCAAGGCAGCCTAAAACTAAATCTAGGTCGTACAAGGCCAATGGGCCCAAGTGGATGTGATGTAACACCTTTGGACTTGTAGTTTGACTCGGATTCTGCTACAGCATCAGATTGTTTCGTCCACAACTCAACGCTCCGGACGAATTTGAAGATGATTCCAATTGGGTTGGAAAGTGCACGAAATCTAGTTTCCAACAAAAAAAGAATCACCCAATTAGGAGTCCGTATGAAAAACTTGTGTGCGTTTTGAGTCAGGTATGTCTGTGCAGTCCGAATCTGAATCCAGAACGTGAGAGACTTGGACTCTATCTTCTCTTGGGCCAAAAGTGACGTGAGAGAACTTTTTGGACAGCAAATAAACATCTCTTTCTTCCTTATCTTCATATGTGGATTGTACAAATGTCCCATACACCTGCAATTAGACAAAACACAAAAGTGTGTGAAGTATTTTTGTTCTGGATAACATAAATAGATTATTGAATAGTTTGCACTAGAAATCACCTGACAAATATGCATATATGCAATATTTTTGGTCATATCCAAGGTAGTCATGTCCTCATCAGACCATCAGCACGTGGCATTAGCTTTGATTTGCGCAAATCAGGAAATCTATCCTTACGCAAATGTAACCAAACAAGATCTCCAGGTGCAAACACAACATGTTTTCTACCCTTATCTCCAGCAAGTTTATATTTAGCATTCATACGCTCAATGTTTTCCTTAGTTAACTCATGCATTTTTAAAATCAGTTCAGCACGTTGTTTAGCATCAAAATTAACCTTCTCCGAAGATGGAAGAGGCAACAAATCAATAGGTGCACGAGGTAGGAAACCATACACAACTTCAAAAGGGCACATCTTAGTAGTAGAATGCAATGAACGATTATAAGCAAATTCAATATGAGACAAGCATTCCTCCCACATTTTCTTATTATTCTTCAAAACAGCCCTAAGCATAGTAGACAACGTTCTATTGACTACTTCAGTTTGTCCATCAGTTTGGGGGTGACAAGTAGTACTAAAAAGCAGTTTAGTCCCCAACTTAGCCCATAAACATCTCCAAAAGTGGCTAAGAAATTTAGTATCATGATCTGAAACAATAGTATTTGGCACACCATGCAAGCGAATAATTTCACGAAAGAACAAATCAGCAACATTAACAGCATCATCGCTTTTATGACATGGTATAAAGTGTGCCATTTTCGAGAATCTATCCACGACAACAAATATGTTATCCCTCCCCTTCTTTGTTCGCGGTAAACCTAAAACAATGTCCATAGATATATCCTCCCAAGGAACACTAGGTACAGGCAAAGGCATATATAAACCATGAGGATTGAGTCGTGACTTAGCTTTTTGACATGTAGTGCAGCGAGCAATAAAACGCTCAACATCCCGTCTCACCTTTGGCCAAAAGAAATGTGTAGCAAGTACGTCCTCTGTCTTCTTCACGCCAAAGTGTCCCATTAATCCTCCTCCATGCGCCTCCTGCAACAACAAAAGACGAACGGAGCTAGCTGGAATGCATAGCTTGTTAGCACGAAACACAAATCCATCGTTAACAACAATCTTGTTCCACATTCTTCCTTCTTTACAATTCTGCATTACATCTTTAAAATCAGCATCATGCACATATTGATCTTTGATGGTCTCCAAACCTAATATTTTGAAGTCAAGTTGTGAAAGCATAGTATAGCGACGAGACAATGCATCAGCAAAACATTTTCTTTTCCCTTCTTGTGTTTAGTGACATAAGGGAAAGTCTCAATGAATTCAACCCATTTAGCATGTCTACGATTCAGTTTAGCTTGACTTTTAATATGTTTCAAAGATTCAGGATCAGAATGTATAACAAATTCTTTGGGCCATAAATAATGTTGCCATGTTTCTAAAGTACGAACAAGAGCATATAATTCTTTATCATAAGTAGAATAATTCAGACTAGGCCCACTCAATTTTCCAGAAAAGTATGCAACAGGTTTGCCATCTTGTAATAACACACCTCCTAATCCAATTCCACTAGCATCACATTCAAGCTCAGAAGTCTTATTGAAATCAGGAAGTTGGAGTAAAGGAGCATGTGTCAACTTATCTTTCAATACCGTGAAGGCTTCTTCCTGTGCGGTACCCCAGACTAAAGGCACATCCTTCTTTGTAAGCTCGTTGAGAGGTGCAGCAATGGTGCTGAAATCTCTCACAAAACGCTTATAGAATCCAGCGAGGCCAAAAAAACTCCTCACTTGTGTGACCGTTTTGGGCTGCGGCCAACTCTCAATAGCTTCAATCTTGTCTTTGTCAACTTCAATTCCCTGTGGAGTAACAACATAGCCAAGAAAAGATACTCGGTCGGTGCAAAAGGTCCACTTCCCAAGGTTACCAAGCAAACGTGCATCACGTAGAGCAATAAAAACAGCACATAAATGTTCCAAATGTTCTTCCAAAGATCTGCTATAAATTAATATGTCATCAAAGTAAACTACCACAAATCGTCCAATGAAAGCACGTAAAACTTCGTTCATTAATCTCATGAAAGTACTAGGTGGATTAGTTAACCCAAAAGGCATGACTAACCACTCATATAATCCAAACTTAGTTTTAAATGCTGGTTTCCATTCATCTCCCAATTTCATACGAATTTGATGGTAGCCACTACGCAAATCAACTTTGGAGAATATTGTAGAGCCACTCAATTCATCAAGCATATCATCTAGCCTAGGAATAGGATGACGATAACGAATAGTAATATTATTAATGCCTCTACAATCAACACACATACGTGATGTACCATCCTTTTTCGGCACTAGAATAATAGGAACAGCACAAGGACTAAGGGATTCGCGTATATAACCTTTGTCGAGAAGCTCTTGTACTTGACGCATAATCTCCTTCGTCTCCTCTGGATTGGTACGGTATGGTGCACGGTTTGGCAGTGAAGCACCGGGAATTAAGTCAATCTGATGCTCAATCCCTCGAATAGGCGGTAATCCCGGTGGCACGTCTTGTGGAAAAACGTCAGCGAACTCCTGCAAAATGTTAGGGACAGCAGGAGGCAAAGAGGAAGGCACGTCCTTGAATGAAAATAATGCCTCTTTGCACACAAAAGCATAGCAAACAGATTTGCTGAAATCTAGCTCATCAATATCAGATTTGGTGGCAAATAAACATGCACTTTTCAATTTAATTTCAGAAGCAACACTAGATGGTTTATTATTAGGCTTCATTTGTTGCTCAAATTCTTTGCCACAATCTGATTTTCACTCTTATTCTTCTCCTGTTTTGCTTTATTAGCTCTATTAATATCATCTTTCAAAATGGAATCAGGAGTCATAGGAAGCAAAGTAATATTTTTATCCTTATGAACAAGAGTATAGTGATTGTTTCTACCATGGTGTACAGAATTTTTATCAAATTGCCATGGTCTACCAAGTAATAAGGAACATGCTTGCATAGGTACCACATCACAATCAACATAATCAGCATATGTAGAGATACTAAAATGCACACGAACAGTACGTGTTACCTTAACCTTGCCGCTGTTGTTGAACCATTGGATGTAGTAAGGATGTGGATGTGGTCTTGTGGTGAGAGAAAGCTTCTCCACCATCTCCATGCTAGCCAAGTTGTTGCAGCTCCCTCCGTCTATTATGACGCGCACAGAACGTTCTTTCACAACTCCCTTGGTATGGAACAAATTGTGCCTCTGATTTTGCTCAGCTTGTGTGACCTGCACACTCAAAACACGTTGAGCAACTAAACATTCATACCTGTCAGCGTCTTCAGGAGCCATGTATTGCGTCTCATGATCAGAATCATCTCCACCATGTTCTTCACGTGTAATAAGAGCCAATGTCTCCTCATCATAGTCACTAGCGGACTCATATCCACCATCTGCGGTAGCAATCATCACACGTGGAGATTTGCATTCTCTCGCATAATGACCTCCTCCCTTACAACGACGACAAATAATATCACTTGTGTGCCCTGTTGATGCCATGGAAGAAGAAGAACTCTGTGCAGGCCCAGCAGGTGCGCTCTTGGCAGATAATGGTGGTTGTGCCTGTTTTCTTGTATCACGACTGGAGGAGGCACCTGATTGAGGTGCTGGTGCAGTTGAAGTAGAAGATGCACGCGGTGTCCATGATGAAGGTCGGCCTGCAGAAAAGATAGTTCGCCCCAATGCTTGTCGATCCTGCACTTCACGTTCAGCTTTACTAGCAAGATGGAATAAACGAGTGATATTAGTATACTCCTTATAGTCTAGAATGGTCTGAATCTCTCTATTTAATCCACCCAGAAAACGTGCAAGCATAGCTTCATTCTCCTCAACAATACCACATCTAATCATGCCAGTTTGTAATTCCTGATAATATTCTTCTACAGAATTTTTCCCTTGTCTTAAACGCTGCAATTTTTGAAGCAATTCACGTTGATAATATGGTGGAACCCAACGCGTACGCATAGCAGTTTTCAAAGCAGCCCAAGTAGTTGGAATAGGATATAATCTACAATGTTCAGACCACCATACACATGCAAAACTAGTGAAAGCACAAACAGCAGCAGCAACTCGTCTCTCCTCAGGATATTGTAAACATGTAAATTGTTATTCAGTTTCTATCTCACAAGTAAGATATATATCAGGAACATATCTACCCTCAAATGGTGGAATATTCAATTTCAGTTTAGGAATATGGACATCATCTCGTACCTGAGGTGGTGGTGCAGGCCTACCATTACGAATATATACCTGAGGTCGACCTGGTGGTGGTGGTGCTGGTGGCTGCACGTAGTTCGGATTTTGATCAACCTCATAATCTCCCACATAATCATCATCCTCCTGGGTACCAGCAGCAGCAGTAGCAGGAGCCAAAGAAGCACCAACAGTAGTAGCAGCGGCACCAGAATTTTGTCCTGGCTCAATAGGAACACGCTGTGCTCGTCCATACTAATTCGGAAGGGGGCGTAGTTGTTGTTGTTGCAGAGGTGCGACAGGTGCAGCCGGTGGTGGAAGACGCGCAATCAGTTCATTAAATCTGTTATCGAGCTTTGTTTCGAACGTCTTCTCAAGGCCAGTAATCTTCTCCATGGCCTCTTCAAAATTGTTCAGCACATCTTGCACCTGTTCAGTCATCATTTGCTGAAACTTATCATGAAGCTCCTTGTTCGATAAGTTCTCCCAGTCAATCTCGTCGGCTTGTGATCCTGGCATGGTTAGCAGCAATAGAAACACACAAGAATATGATCCTACAGACTACTAAGAAGTGGTGGTGGTGTATCACAAACCCGTCAAGCAAACCTCAAATTCTTACCAGTTCTTACCCAGCAGCAGGTGGTGATCGACAACCGTTGTAGTCAAAACTTCTCAAAGCTTGGATAGAGCGATTACCAGGGAGAGTCAAACGCACGACGTAGATGTATGTGGAGCTGGGAAGGCTTATAATATGGTAGCAAAAAGGGTCAGCAATAATCAATTCAGAGATGCAAAATTGAATAAACGCTCAACGACGGTACTGTGCTGGTCCCAGGTCAAACTGACAGGATGGGCACGAAATTTTTGTGACCAATTTTTTTTTGACTGCCCGGACCCAAAAACTGGAAACGGGTCAAAAAAAACTTTCTATAACGGCGACTGTCTCAACACGCTTATAAACACCTAAAAATAGGATAGCCAGAATTTTTTTTGTCAAGTGCGTTTTCCGAAAATTTTGGGCCTAAACGGAGGGTGGTTTCCGGACTCTTTTTTTTTTGGAAACCAACCTCTTCTACGGACGGCAAAAGATTGCTGGAATCCGAAACCTACTCAGACAAGGAAACACGAATCGGAAATTAGATGGATCCCGAAAACAAACCTAATATGCAAGGAACTCGGATTGGTGGTGGATATATGGTGGTGGTATATGGCAGCGGTGGTGGTAGCGGTGGTAGTATATGGATATGGATCGGTGGTGGTATATGGACACGGATTGGTGGTGGTATATGGATACGGATTCGGAGCGGTGGCTGATAAGCGGTGGTGGTAGATGGCAGGGGCGATGATGATGGTGCGGCGGCGGCGTGACAACTTATGACCAGAACTCGAAACTCTAAAAGACTAGACTCTAAGACCAGCAACTAGACACGACGATGCAACCGCAAATTCAACAAAGCAAAACCCTAAAAAGATTATGCAAAGGCTCAGATTGGTTCGGATATGATGAACTAACCCTAATTTTTTTGTGGCTTTTTCGTGGACTGTAGGTATGAAGAACAGACTCGATCTAAACTACGAAAAACTGTAAAATCTCACCGAGCAACCTGGAAATCTGATACCACCTTATAGAGGCAAAGAGTTCCCGTCTTTCGATGAGATGATGGATTTCACTTTGGTGGAAGTCGACTTTGACGATCCGACTACGAACGTGCGAGGACGTCGCGCCTTAGCAATCGCTAAACCAACTCCGAGAGGTTATTGACCACGCCGGAGCACGATCAACCTGACCACGAGGGTCTGTTTCCTGCAAGCAAACGAAGAACAAGCAAGAAACTAAGATTGCAATCTGGATATTGCGAATATAAGATGAAAGCTTTATTGATCGAGGTGGGGTTCTGTGACGCCTTTGTCTGGTCGTTGAACACAAACGAAGTACGCGAAGTTGCAGCTATGGCGAACTTTTAATCTAAACAAAACCCCAAAGTCTAAACGGTGCCCTAAGGGCTGTATATATGGAGGAAGAGAGGGGGAATTTCGTGGCCCTTGGTGGAGGGGTCCGAAATCAACCCTATCTCTTGTTTCCCCACACATACGGACTCTAAAAATAGCCTATACCTATGTATTTCGAAATTACATGGGCCTGGCCCAATAAAAAGGTGACGCAGCACCTATAATAGCCTCGGGACGAAATTTATGAAGTGGCATCTTGTATATTTCATCCAAGGCTTCATGCACCCATTATGGTGGCTTCAAAGTCCTGAAATCATCACTTGTAACTCCGTTCTTGTTCCCCTTGCGCATGGCATCATCTCCATGCTTGTTCTTGCTCCAATGTTCATCCTTCTCCAAGTTAGGCCCTTCATTTGTAAGCAAAACAAATGTATCCAATTTAGGCAGCATCATATTCTCATGAACATTAGAATCATTACCAAGAAACGAAAGTACCTGATAATTTAATTAGCGTGCGCGAGCTCTAGTAATTGGTCCCATATATGTAGCAGTAGGGGCTGTGGGTGTAACAATGGTATTGATGTCCTTATCATACTAGGATGTGGTTGTAAAGTGCTCACAGTAAAGCAAATATCAATATCTTACAAGTTCTTACCATGCGGCAGGTGGTGACAGGCAACCAGCGGTGTCAAATAACTCCGAAGATTGTGTAAAACGATTGCCAGGGGAACGTACGTATACACGGTGTAGAAATATGTGGAGCTGGGTTGGCTATATATGGTAGCAAAAGATTAGCAATAATCAATTCAGAGATGCAATGTTGAATGAACGCTCAACGACGGTACTGTGCTGGTCCTAGGCTAGACCAAACTAGAGACGCGAGCCTAGAACACTAATGAGGTCACGTCGTAGCACAACTAGCATCAATAAAGGATATGAAGTAGCTCTGGACAGCAAGATATAAGTGAAGATCACAATAGCAGTAGACCTATTTAGAAGCTGATGTTGAGGTGCCAAATACTGAACTAGCTTCTGCAACTATTTAGATGCGGCTCGTCGCTAGCTTTCATTTGAGTACTCGCGGAGCCAAAACAGACTTCATATGAGGAAGTTATGCTTGTTTTACTGAAGAGTGCACAAAACAGATTCCAATCCGAATTCAACTACGAGATTGAATCTAGATAGATCCGAATTTTGTTTTTTTTTCTCCTCTCTTTTTTTTCTCACACTTTTTTTTTCTTTTCCTTTTTTTTTCTCTGACTTTTTTTTTACTTTTTTTCTCTCGTTTTTTTTCTCTATCTTTTTTTTCTCTCTCCCTCTTTCCAAAACAAACTAGATAAGATGTAGATTGGATCAAGCGAAGATGGGAACGATCTCAACTATGATTATGACAATGAACGGTGGGTAGCACGTGGAGGAAATTGATGGATGGGTGGTGGACAGCGGAAGGGATAACGATGCAGCGGCTACGTGACTAATGTGAACAGAACTCGAAACTCTAAACGACCTAGACACTAAGACCAGCAACTCGACACGACGATGCAACCGATAATTCAACTATGCAAGCAATGAAAAGAAAATTGCAAAGGCTCAGACTGGCTTGGACCAAGGATGAATAGATCTAACTCTTTTTTGCGGCTTTTTCTTGGACAATAGATAAGAAAATAAATCTAATCTAGGAAAACTGGAAATTCTCACCGAGCAAACTGAAAACTGATACCACTTGATAGAGGCTAAGGTGTCCCGATGTTTCGATGAGATGGTGGCTATCGTTTTCTGTTTGAATCGACCTTGACGATCCGACTACGAACGTGCGAGACGTCGCGCCTTAGCAATCGCTAAACCAACTTCTGAGGGTTATTGACCACGCCGGAGCACGATCAACCTGACCACGAGGGTCTGTTTCCTGCGAGCAAACGAAGAACAAGCAAGAAACTAAGATTGCAATCGGGATATTGCGAATATAAGATGAAAGCTTTATTGATCAAGGTGGGGTTCTGTGACGTCTTGGTCTGGTCGTTGGACACAAACGAAGTACGCGAAGTTGCAGTTATGGCGAACTTTTAATCTAAACAAAACCCGAAGTCTAAACGATGCCCTAAGGGATGTATATATGGAGGAAGAGGGGGGTATTTCGTGGCCCTTGAGGGTGGGGTCCGAAACCAACCCTAACTCTTGTTTCCCCACACATACGGACTCTAAAAATAGCCTATACTTAAGTATTTCGAAATCACATGGGCCTGGCCCATTAATAAGGTGACGCAGCACCTAGAATAGCCTATGGACGAATATTATGAAGTGGCATCTTGTATATTTCGTCCAAGGCTTCATGCACTCCTTATGGCGGCTTCAAAGTCCTGAAATCATCACTTGTAACTCCGTTCTTGATCCCCTTGCGCATGCCATCAACTCCATGCGTGTTCTTGCTCCAATGTTCATCCTTCTCCAAGCTAGGCCCATCATTTGTAAGCAAAACAAATGTATCCAATTTAGGCAGCATCGTAATCTCATGAACATTGGAATCATTACCAAGAAACGAAAGTACCTGGTAATTTAATTGGCGTGCGCGAGCTCTAGTAATTGGTCCAGTAAATGTAACAGTAGGGGCTGTGGGTGTAACAATGGTATTGATGTCCTCATCATCCTCCCCTTCTTGAAATGAAGTCGTCCTCGACGGAAGCGCATCTTCCTCACCCAAATAAGGCTTCAAATCTGCAATGTTAAAAGTGGGACTAACCCCAAAATCTACAGGTAGCTCAAGTTTATATGCATTATCATTTATTTTCTCTAACACCTTAAAAGGACCATCAGCACGTGGCATTAGCTTTGATTTGCGCAGATTAGGAAATCTATCTTTACGCAAATGTAACCAAACAAGATATCCAGGCGCAAACACGACATGTTTTCTACCCTTATCTCCAGCAAGTTTATATTTAGCATTCATACGCTCAATGTTTTCCTTAGTTAACTCATGCATTTTTAAAATCAATTCAGAACGTTCTTTAGCATCAAAATTAACCTTCTCTGAAGATGGAAGAGGCAACAAATCAATAGGTGCACGAGGTAGGAAACCATACACAATTTCAAAAGGGCACATCTTAGTAGTAGAATGCAATGAACGATTATAAGCAAATTCAATATGAGGCAAGCATTCTTCCCACATTTTCTTGTTATTCTTCAAAACAGCCCTAAGCATAGTAGATAATGTTCTATTGACTACTTCAGTTTGTCCATCCGTTTGGGGGTGACAAGTAGTACTAAAAAGCAGCTTAGTCCCCAACTTAGCCCATAAACATCTCCAAAAGTGGCTAAGAAATTTAGTATCACGATCTGAAACAATAGTATTTGGCACACCATGTAAGCGAATAATTTCACGAAAGAACAAATCAGCAACATTAACATCATCATCGCTCTTATGACATGGTATAAAGTGTGCCATTTTCGAGAACCTATCCACGACAACAAATATGCTATCCCTCCCCTTCTTTGTTCGAGGTAAACCTAAAACAAAGTCCATAGATATATCCTCCCAAGGAACACTAGGTACAGGCAAAGGCATATATAAACCATGAGGATTGAGTCGTGACTTAGCTCTTTGACATGTAGTGCAGCGAGCAACAAAACGCTCAACGTCCCGTCTCATCTTTGGCCAAAAGAAATGTGTAGCAAGTATATCCTCCGTCTTCTTGACGCCAAAGTGTCCCATTAATCCTCCTCCATGCGCCTCCTGCAACAACAAAAGACGAACGGAGCTAGCTGGAATGCATAGCTTGTTAGCACGAAACACAAATCCATCGTTAAGAACGAACTTGTTCCAAGTTCTCCCTTCCTTACAATTCTGCAATACATCTTTAAATTCAGCATCATGAACATATTGATCTTTGATGGTCTCCAAACCAAATATTTTAAAGTCAAGTTGTGAAAGCATAGTATAACGACGAGACAAGGCATCAGCAATAACATTTTCTTTACCCTTCTTGTGTTTAATGACATAAGGGAAAGTCTCAATGAATTCAACCCATTTAGCATGTCTACGGTTCAGTTTTGCTTGACTTTTAATGTGTTTCAAAGATTCATGATCAGAATGTATAACAAATTCCTTGGGCCATAAATAATGTTGCCATGTTTCTAAGGTCCGAACAAGAGCATATAATTCTTTATCATAAGTAGAATAGTTCAGACTAGGCCCACTCAATTTTTCAGAAAAGTATGCAACAGGTTTTCCATCTTGTAATAACACACCTCCTAATCCAATTCCACTAGCATCACATTCAAGCTCAAAAGTCTTATTGAAATTAGGAAGTTGGAGTAAAGGAGCATGTGTCAACTTATCTTTCAATACCGTGAAGGCTTCTTCCTGTGCGGTACCCCAAACAAATGGCACATCCTTCTTTGTAAGCTCGTTGAGAGGTGCAGCAATGGTGCTGAAATCTCTCACAAAACGCCTATAGAAATCAGCAAGGCCAAGGAAACTCCTCACTTGTGTGACCATTTTGGGCTGCGGCCAACTCTCAATAGCTTCAATCTTGGCTTTATCAACTTCAATTCCCTGTGGAGTAACAACATAGCCAAGAAAAGATACTCAGTCGGTGCAAAAGGTGCACTTTCCAAGGTTTCCAAACAAACGTGCATCACATAGAGCAATAAAAACAGCACGTAAATGGTCCAAATGTTCCTCCAAAGATTTGCTATAAATCAATATGTCATCAAAGTAAACTACCACAAATCGTCCAATGAAAGCACGTAAAACTTCGTTCATTAACCTCATGAAAGTACTAGGTGCATTAGTTAACCCAAAAGGCATGACTAACCACTCATATAATCCAAACTTAGTTTTAAATGCTGTTTTCCATTCATCACCCAATTTCATACGAATTTGATGGTATCCACTACGCAAATCAACTTTGGAGAATATTGTAGAGCCACTCAACTCATCAAGCATATCATCTAGCCTAGGAATAGGATGACGATAACGAATAGTAATATTATTAATGCCTCTACAATCAACGCACATACGCGACGTACCATCCTTTTTCGACACTAAAATGATAGGAACAGCACAAGGACTAAGGGATTCGCGTATATAACCTTTGTCGAGCAGTTCTTGTACTTGACGCATAATCTCCTTCGTCTCCTCAGGATTGGTACGGTATGGTGCACGGTTGGGTAGCGAAGCACCGGGAATTAAGTCAATTTGATGCTCAATCCCTCGAATAGGTGGTAATCCCGATGGCACGTCTTGTGGAAAGACGTCAGCGAACTCCTGCAAAATGTTAGTGACAGCAGGGGGCAAAGAGGAAGGCACGTCCTCGAATGAAAATAATGCCTCTTTGCACACAAAAGCATAGCGAACAGATTTGCTAAAATCTAGCTCATCAATATCAGATTTGGTGGCAAGTAAACATGCACTTTTCATTTTAATTTCAGAAACAACAGTAGATGGTTTATTATTAGGCTTCATTTGGTGCTCAAATTCTTTTGCCACAATCTGATTTTCACTCTTATTTGTCTCCTGTTTTGCTTTATTAGCTCTATTAATATCATCTTTCAAAATGGAATCAGGAGTCATAGGAAGCAAAGTAATATTTTTATCCTTATGAACAAGAGTATAGTGATTGTTTCTACCATGGTGTACAGAATTTTTATCAAATTGCCATGGTCTACCAAGTAATAAGGAACATGCTTGCATAGGTACCACATCACAATCAACATAATCAGCATATGTAGAGATACTAAAATGCACACGAACAGTACGTGTTACCTTAACCTTGCCGTTGTTGTTGAACCATTGGATGTAGTAAGGATGTGGATGTGGTCTTGTGGTGAGAGATAGCTTCTCCACCATCTCCATGCTAGCCAAGTTATTGCAGCTCCCTCCATCTATGATCACGCGAACAGAACGTTCCTTCACAACTCCCTTTGTATGGAACAAATTATGCCTCTGATTTTGCTCAGCTTGTGTAACCTGCACACTCAAAACACGTTGAGCAACTAAAAATTCATACCTGTCAGCATCTTCAGGAGCCATGTATTGCGTCTCATGATCAGAATCGTCTCCACCGTGTTCTTCACGTGTAATAAGAGCCAAAGTCTCCTCAACATAGTCACTAGCGGACTCATACCCACCATCCTCAGTAACAATCATCACACGCTTAGATGGGCATTCTCTCGCAAAATGACCTCCACCCATGCAATGTCGACAAACAATATCATGTGTTTGCCCTGTTGATGCCATGGATGAAGAAGAGCTCTTTGCAGACCCAGAAGGTGTGCTCTTGGCAGATAGTGGTGATTGTGCCTGCTTTATTGTATCACGGTTGGAGGTGGCAGCCGACGAAGGCGCCGGTGTAGCAGAACGTGTGGAAGTAGATGATGCACGTGGTGTCCATGATGAAGGTCGACCTGTAGAAAAGTTAGTCCACGCCAATGCCTGTCGATCCTGCACTTCACGTTCAGCTTTACAAGCAAGATGGAATAAACGAGTGATATTAGTATACTCCTTATACTCTAGAATCGTCTGAATCTCTCTATTTAATCCACCCATAAAACGTGCAAGCATAGCTTCATTCTCCTCAACAATACCACATCTAATCATGCCAGTTTGTAATTTCTGATAATATTCTTCTACAGAATTTTTCCCTGTCTTAAGCGCTGCAATTTTTGAAGTAATTCACGTTGATAATATGGTGGAACCCAACGAGTACGTATAGCAGTTTTCAAAGCAGCCCAAGTAGCCGGAATAGGATATAATCTACAATGCTCAGACCACCAAACACATGCAAAACTAGTGAACGCACAAACAGCAGCAGGAACACGTCTCTCCTCGGGATATTGTAAACATGTAAATCGTTGTTCAGTTTCTAACTCCCAAGTAAGATATATATCAGGAACATATCTACCCTCAAATGGTGGAATATTCAATTTTAGTTTAGGGAGATGGTCATGATCTCGTACCTGAGGGTGAGCCCTACCATTTCCATTATTTGCATGTGGACGACCTGGTGGTTGCTGTGCTTGTGGTGGCACGTAGTTCTGATTTTGATCAACCTCATCCTCATAATCTCCCACATAATCATCCTCCTCCACATCAGCAGTAGGAGCCACAGAAGTATCAACAGCAGCACCAGCAGTTTGGCCCGACTGAAGAGGGACACGGCTCGCTCGGCGGAGGACTGTTTCCCGATGTGGAGGTAGTCGATGTTGTTGCTGTTGTTGCAGAGGTGCGGCAGGAGCAGCCGGTGGTGGTGGTGGAAAACGCGAAAGCAAATCAGCAAACTTGTTATCGAGCTTTGTTTCAAACGTCTTCTCCATGCCATCTATCTTCTCCATGGCCTCTTCAAATCTGTTTATCACATCTTGCACCTGTCCACTCATCATTTGCTGAAACATATCATGAAGCTCCTTGTTCGTCAAGTTCTCCCAGTCAGTCTCGTCGGCTTGTGATCCTGGCATGGTTAGCAGCAATAGAAACACACAAGAATATGATCCTACGGACTACTAACAAGTGGTGGTGGTGGTGGTGGGTGTCACAAATCTGTCAAGCAAATCTCAAATTCTTACCAGTTCTTACCCAGCAGCAGGCGGTGATCGGCAACCGTTGTAGTCAAAACTCTCAAAAGCTTGGATAGAGCGATTGCCAAGGAGAGTCAAACGCACGACGTAGATGTATGTGGAGCTGGGAAGGCTTATAGTATGGTAGCAAAAAGGGTCAGCAATAATCAATTCAGAGATGCAAAGTTGAATAAACGCTCAACGACGGTACTGTGCTGGTCCTAGGCTAGACCGTGCTAGAGACGCGAGCCTAGAACACTAACAAAATCACGGCGTTGCACGCAAATAAGGGAAAAGCACACTCTGGAACTCTTTCTTTTTCGCTCTTTTTTTTGCGCTCCTTTTTTTGCGCTCTTTTTTTTGCGAAAAATCACTATAATGGCGAGTGTCTCAAAACTCTTCCCTCGTCAAACTGATAGGATGGGCACAAAATTTTTTTTCACTTTTTTTCGGAAAACAGGGCAGCAACGACGAAAAAGTGCGACAAAAAATCACTATGATGGCACGTGGCTCAAAAGACTCAGAAAAGCCTAAAAATAGGATTGGGAAAAAAAATTGCCCGTGAAAATTTTGGCCTAAAAACTGCCCGGGGGTCTCCAGACTCTTTTTTTTTCCGAGACCTACGCAGGCAAGGAAACATGAATCGGAATTTAGATTGATCTCAAGAACAACCCTAATATGAGAAGAACTCGGATTGGTGGTGGATATATGGTTGTGGTATATGGCAGTGGTGGTGGTATATGGTAGCGGTGGTGGTATATGGATACAGATTGGTGGTGGTATATGGATACGGATTGGTGGTGGTATAAGGATATGGATTCAGAGCGGCGGCGGATAAGCAAAAGTGGTAGATGGGCGATGATGATGGTGCGGCGGCGGCGTGACAACTTATGACCAGAACTCGAAACTCTGAAAGACTAGACTCTAAGACCAGCAACTTGACACGACGATGCAACCGCAAATTCAACAAAGCAAAAACCCTAAAAAGATTATGCAAAGGCTCAGATTGGTTCGGATATGATGAACTAACCCTACTTTTTTTTCTGGCTTTTTCGTGGACTGTAGGTATGAAGAACAGACTCGATCTAATCTACGAAAAACTGTAAAATCTCACCGAGCAACCTGGAAATATGATACCACTTGATAGAGGCTAAGGTGTCTGATGAGGACATGACTACCTTGGATACGACCAAAAATATTCCATGCATGTATATTTGTCAGGTGATTTCTAATGCAAGCTATTCAATAATCTATTTATGTTATCCAGAACAAAAATACTTCACACACTTTTGTGTTTTGTCTAATTGCAGGTGTATGGGACATTTGTACAATCCACATATGAAGATAAGGAAGAAAGAGATGTTTATTTGCTGTTCAAAAAGTCCTCTCACGTCACTTTTGGGCCAAGAGAAGATAGAGTCCAAGTCTCTCACGTTCTGGATTCAGATTCGGACTGCACAGACATACCTGACTCAAAACGCACACAAGTTTTTCATACGGACTCCGAATTGGGTGATTCCTTTTTTTTTGGAAACTAGATTTCGTGCACTTTCCAACCCAATTGGAATCACCTTCAAATTCGTCCGGAGCGTTGAGTTGTGGACGAAACAATCTGATGCTGCAGCAGAATCCGAGTCAAACTACAAGTTCAAAGGTGTTACATCACCTCCACTTGGGCCCATTGGCCTTGTACGACCTAGATTTAGTTTTAGGCTGCCATGGGACGTCCTCCCACCTCCTTGGCCGCCACCCCTTGCTCCTATATAAGTAGATCCATCTAGTAGCTTTTCCTTGGGATTTGTTTAGTTAAAAGTTAGCCATTGCAACTTCGTGTACTTCGTTTGTGTCCAACGACCAGACCAAGACCGCTTCCGGATCCCCACCATTATCAATACTTCATATATATTCGCAATATTCAGATTGCTTTATCATATTCTTGCTCGTTCTTCAATTGCTTGCAGGAATAGACCTTCGTGGTCAGGTTGATCGTGCTCCAGCGTGGTCAATAACCTCTCGGAGTTGGTTTAGCGATTGCTAAGGCGCAACGTCGTGCACATTTGTAGTCGGATCGTCAAAGTCGTCTCCACCAAATCGATAGTTATCATCTCATCGAAAGATCCGGACACCCTCGCCTCTCTTTTTTTCCTCTATCTTTTTTTTCTCCCTCTTTCCAAGACAAACTAGATAAGATGCATATTGGATCAGACGAAGATGTGAATGACCTCAACTATGATTATGACAATGAACAGTGCGTAGCACGTGGTGGAAACTAATGGATGGGATGGTGGACAGCGGAAGGGATAATGATGCAGCGGCGGCGTGACTAATGTGAACAGAACTCGAAACTGTAAAGGAACTAGACACAAAGACCAGCAACTAACACGACGATGCAACCGATAATTCAACTATGCAAGCAATGAATAGAAAATTGCAAAGGCTCAGACTGGCTTGGATAAATGATGAACAGATCTAACTTTTTTATGGATTTTTCATGGACTGTAGGTATGAATGACAGATGCGATCTAAACAATGAAAAACTGTAAAATCTCACCGAGCAACCTGAAAACTGATACCACTTGATAGAGGCGAGGGTGTCCCGATCTTTCGATGAGATGATAACTATCGATTTGGTGGAGACGACTTTGACGATCCGACTACAAACGTGCACGACGTTGCGCCTTAGCAATCGCTAAACCAACTCCGAGAGGTTATTGACCACGCTGGAGCACGATCAACCTGACCACGAAGGTCTATTCCTGCAAGCAATTGAAGAACGAACAAGAATATGATAAAGCAATCTGAATATTGCGAATATATATGAAGTATTGATAATGGTGGGGATCCGGAAGCGGTCTTGGTCTGGTCGTTGGACACAAACGAAGTACACGAAGTTGCAATGGCTAACTTTTAACTAAACAAATCCCAAGGAAAAGCTACTAGATGGATCTACTTATATAGGAGCAAGGGGTGGCGGCCAAGGAGGTGGGAGGACGTCCCATGGCAGCCTAAAACTAAATCTAGGTCGTACAAGGCCAATGGGCCCAAGTGGAGGTGATGTAACACCTTTGAACTTGTAGTTTGACTCGGATTCTGCTGCAGCATCAGATTGTTTCGTCCACAACTCAACGCTCCGGACGAATTTGAAGGTGATTCCAATTGGGTTGGAAAGTGCACGAAATCTAGTTTCCAAAAAAAAAGGAATCACCCAATTCGGAGTCCGTATGAAAAACTTGTGTGCGTTTTGAGTCAGGTATGTCTGTGCAGTCCGAATCTGAATCCAGAACGTGAGAGACTTGGACTCTATCTTCTCTTGGCCCAAAAGTGACGTGAGAGGACTTTTTGAACAGCAAATAAACATCTCTTTCTTCCTTATCTTCATATGTGGATTGTACAAATGTCCCATACACCTGCAATTAGACAAAACACAAAAGTGTGTGAAGTATTTTTGTTCTGGATAACATAAATAGATTATTGAATAGCTTGCATTAGAAATCACCTGACAAATATACATGCATGGAATATTTTTGGTCGTATCCAAGGTAGTCATGTCCTCATCAGTGTCCCGATGTTTCGATGAGATGGTGGCTATCGTTTTCTGTGGGAGTCGGCCTTGACGATCCGACTACGAACGTGCGAGACGTTGCGCCTTAGCAATCGCTAAACCAACTTCCGAGGGTTATTGACCACGCCGGAGCACGATCAACCTGACCACGAGGGTCTGTTTCCTGTGAGCAAATGAAGAACAAGCAAGAAACTGAGATTGCAATCGGGATATTGCGAATATAAGATGAAAGCTTTATTGATCAAGGTGGGGTTCTGTGACGTCTTGGTCTGGTCGTTGGACACAAACGAAGTACGCGAAGTTGCAGCTATGGCGAACTTTTAATCTAAACAAAACCCGAAGTCTAAACGATGCCCTAAGGGTTGTATATATGGAGGAAGAGGGGGGAATTTCGTGGTCCTTGAGGGTGGGGTCCGAAACCAACCCTAACTCTTGTTTCCCCACACATACGGACTCTAAAAATAGCCTATACTTAAGTATTTCGAAATTAAGGTGATGCAGCACCTAGAATAGCCTATGGACGAATATTATGAAGTGGCATCTTGTATATTTCGTCCAAGGCTTCATGCACTCCTTATGGCGGCTTCAAAGTCCTGAAATCATCACTTGTAACTCCGTTCTTGATCCCCTTGCGCATGCCATCAACTCCATGCGTGTTCTTGCTCCAATGTTCATCCTTCTCCAAGCTAGGCCCTTCATTTGTAAGCAAAACAAATGTATCCAATTTAGGCAGCATCATAATCTCATGAACATTAGAATCATTACCAAGAAACGAAAGTACCTGGTAATTTAATTGGCGTGCGCGAGCTCTAGTAATTGGTCCAGTAAATGTAACAGTAGGGGCTGTGGGTGTAACAATGGTATTGATGTACTCATCACTAATTCTAGCAGACATGGTGAAGATTCAGGAACACATGACCTAAAAAATTATATAAGTGATCATTGATCAAACAAAATCTATTTAGTTTCTAATAGTAACGGTCATTAGATGAATAGATCAAACAAACACAAAGAAAATGAATTGAAAATAGAACCTTGCACTTGGAGATTAAAACATGGTCTGTACTTTGGCCTGGATGTGTTCCATGATGGCTTGATCATGATTGAAACAACGAACAGAACCGCGGTCCACAGCTGTTGTGGCTTCACAAAGCAAGACGAGCAGCAATGGGATTAGATCGGAGGTAACTACCTCGACGCCGGCATGACTTCCAGGGCCTTTGTCAATGCCCGATTGCCGCTCGCAAGTCCTAGATGGAAGTTTGCTGTCTATTCATCTACGATTGCTGGAATCAAGCGATTCGTATCCAATCATCCGGTCGATCTATTGGACCTCCAACATTCTTTTCTGTACCTTTCAACAAAAAATTATTTTCTGTAAATATGTTATTTGCACCTCTAGCACTAGGAGACCTAGTAGTCTAGCCGATTAATCAAAGACGCCACGTAGTCACGTACACACATACGTTAGTTTCCTTTCTTGTTTTTTTAGCGATCTTTCAACCGAAGGGAGGCAACATATGAAGGGTTTTTTCTCTCAATGGGGGCCCCACAATTTTGGTGGCCCTGTGCGATCGCTCACCTCGCTCCCCCTCATCGACGGGCCTACTACCGAGCTTAACGAGTAGCTCACGAAACTCACAATCTCGATCATTCAACTCATTAGTGTTAACGAGCAAAAATTACTGCTCGGCTCGGTTCATTAAGAAAACAAGCTGAGCTCAAACGAGTCGAGCAGCCGAGCACTCATTCGACTCACCGAGCTTCAAGCTTTTTGTCCAGCCCTTATGCTTCCCTATTTTTGGCAAAGGTGGTGTGATTACAAAGGGCAGTAACTGTAGGGACACTACATCATATCAAAATGGACATGTATTGTTAATGTAAGATTAGCATTGTTCAGAGCATGAGTACGATAATGCAAGAAACAACATTGATATGTCCCTATTGGAACTGGGAGGAAAATAGAGGGAAATGTATATTGGGTTCGAAAATATAGAAGTGCCATGCATGGTTATACTCATGTTATCTCACAATCGATTCTTCAGAGAAAACTACCATGTCATGCATGTTATGTAATCATGTTCTGTCCTCACAAACAAATTCTTCAAGGAAACTATAATACCATGCATTGTTATATACTCATGTTCTATGGGCAAAACTTCTATGAGCATATTATTCTAGCCATTGATTGCTGAAGGGCGAACATAGGTATGTACACATGGTAAGCATTACAGGATTTCACTACTTCCGAATATAGAGTTCTCCATATGCACATTTACTTCCACTAATGTATGGTTAGATGAAAGCAACAGTGTGATGCATGTTTCTACATCATGAAAATGAGGAAACTAACATGGCCATTGATACACACTCATATTTAGTAGTATATAGATTACTATAAAATAAGGAGAATATCAATATCTTCCTAAGCGTTTGATTATCCAGGGGTACAAATTGGCTGTAATGACATGGTCGCAATCGCATGAATTAGCTAATTCCAAATATAGCTGATTTAAGGCGTCTCTAATAGATTGCCATAGTTCTACTCAAATTCTGCTAAAACAGGGATATGTCAATCATGACAAAAAGTTCAAACAGTGTCATCACGTCATCAATAACATCAGACCGAAACAACTTACACGCGCCATCCCAGCAATACGTGGTGCCATCTGCTTTGTCGATCGCGTAGATGATGCCGTTGTGTTCAATAGCATCACAAAAGTGTGTATCAGCTTTGACGATGATCCACTGCGAGCTGAGTTGTCTCCAGCTAAAGAAGGCACCGGCGGAAAGATAGGCAAGTCCCTTGTTGAACAAGGCAATTAGCTTGAAGTCAGGGTAATCTGCATGTCGTGTGGTCACTTGGCAGATTACAATCTTCTGTAAAACAAGGTGCGTCCAATTGATGATGTAATCTAGATGACTTTGACCGTGACGGTAAAACTCTATATCATGCAACGAAGGAAGGATAATCTCATGGGAGGTCTGTAAGTTCACGAGCACCAACTTTTTCCCGTCTTCTCTGACGGCAACCATCCAGTGGGAGTTCATGCCGACCCAGTACATACCTGCAAGAAGTTTTGGGCGATGATGATCAGATCGAAGTCGAGGGAAATGATGTACGGCGACCCACTACATACCTGCAAAGAAGTTTCGGCTAATGGAGGACGGATTGAACTCGAGGGGCATCATGTATGCCTCTGTATCATGGTGAGCAAATCTCGCAAGACCAGATATCAACAAGAAGGGTGTCTTGAAAAGCTTAGGCCCCACTTCGACGATGGCCGTGTGCATGCCCTGCGAGCATGCAGCCAGCCGTAGGGCGCTCAACATATCCATACACAAACAACCGAGGTCGGGGACGTCATTGGGGAGATTGCTCCAATCGCGGCTCATATGGATCCTGCGTGGTTCGCGTTTGGCCATGGTGGAGTTTGGAAGATGGGGTTTTGGGGGGCTTGATTTACGGGGGAGAAGGCTCTCGTTGCTAGAGCGGCTAGCGAGGGAATAGTGGTACTGGAGGAGGCGAGTGAGGCGAGGGTACGCGGGGGCACAGTGATATGATGAAGTGTGACCTCAGGATCTCCGACGAGATAGAGATGGAGATGGAGGGAGAGGGAGATGAGGCGAGGCATGCTATACAGCGGCGGTGACAGTGACAGTGCACAAGGTGAGGCTGACTTTGGTAACTCGGACACGCCACCTAGACTGGTGTCACCTCGGGCGCAGGGTCTTGTCATTTCACTGTGAGGACTAGATGAATAATAGTATTTTGACCATCAAGTGTACCATAGTTGTACTACTACTAGTAGGAGTAGTAGGAACATGAGTAGTACTCCCGTACAGGGACACATGTAGCGATGTTCAAAAACGGGACACATGTAGTGCTAGAAGGATGGGCACGTATAGGGACATGCCCCACTCCTCAGTCTACCCGCGTAGCCTTTTCGTTTAGTCTACCTAGCCATCTAATCAACTGCCTGCAGGCCACGATTTTTCTCGGCTTCTTTACTACTCCTTCATCTTGATTTTCATCCAAACCACACTGCATTCACATTGATTTAACCTCTTTACATACTCCTGGAGTAATTCTGAAGCCCCTATAAATAATCATCTTCTTCAGTTAGACTAGCCATCTAATCCTAATTCTCCAAACCATAGCCCTTCGGTCCAGCGGTTCCAAATGGTGAAAGAGATCGAGATGCAGGTTTTTAGCGTCCAACATGTCCTCGTCGAAGGCTCGTTGAGCATAGTTGCCACAGTCACCGACCACCCAAGGGTTGTTCGGAAGTGGATCAACAATGTATCCAACTCCCTCCAAAAGGTGGAGATGAAGTTCATCGGTCTCGACGTAGAGTACACGGAGCATGCCACTGGGAAGAACCAACGCGCCGCCGTCCTTCAGTTGTGCCTCAAAGATGATGTTTTGGTGTACCACATCATACACGCGCCCTCCATACCAGGTGAGCTTCATGCTTTCTTGTCTCGGGAGGACATATACTTCTGTGGGGCAGCCATCGTAGCGGACAAATAGAAGTTGGAGCCATACAACCTTGATTTGAAAAGCATCGCCAACGTATGAACCAAAATAAAGATTCCTGTAGAAGATTGTGATAAACTGACACCATCCCTATTCGATGTAGCAAATTTTGTGCTCGGAACAAATCTTCAGAAGGGTGACGAGACGCTGGCATTAAGGTCTTCTGGATGGGAGAATTATCCCTTAACGTACGAGCGGATAAAATATGCTGTCCTCGATGCCCGTGTGAGTTTCGAGATAGCTGCAAGGTCCAGAGAGCTTGTTGCGAAGCCGTCTCCCATAGAAAATAAGAACAACAAGAATAAGAAGAAGAAGAAGAAGAAGAAGAAGAAGAAGAAGAAGAAGAAGAAGAAGAAGAAGAAGAAGAAGAAGAAGAAGAAGCTGCACCAGCAGCAGGGCATTATGGATGGATGAACTATTTCCTCTCTTGTAAAAAAATATTCCCTCTTTGTGTATATTGATATAGATGGACTATTTCGATGGTGTGCATGTCTTTGAAACAAGTAGTAGCGTGGGTCCGCTTGACTATACGGAACTATTTATCCCCCTAGATTTTTCTACTACTACTACTCCTTCCAGTGATCGGTATGCAATGCATGTGTCCGTTGACATGATAGCTTGTCCATGGAAGTTCAACTACGACGACCATCACGTTTCATCCACTGCCACTCGCGATTCCCACGACGCCGCTCCAGCCCACGACACCACATCCCCTGACGTGCGCCTCACCCCTCTTGGCCGCACGACCCCTCTGCCTTTGTGTGCTTGACATGTGGTAATAGAGGCGGAGGTGTCCCGTCTTTCGATGAGATGATGGATTTCGCTTTGGTGGAAGTCGACTTTGACGATCCGACTACGAACGTGCGAGGACGTCGCGCCTTAGCAATCGCTAAACCAACTCCGAGAGGTTATTGACCACGCCGGAGCACGATCAACCTGACCACGAGGGTCTGTTTCCTGCGAGCAAACGAAGAACAAGCAAGAAACTGAGATTGCAATCTGGATATTGCGAATATAAGATGAAAGCTTTATTGATCAAGGTGGGGTTCTGTGACGCCTTTGTCTGGTCGTTGAACACAAACGAAGTACGCGAAGTTGCAGCTATGGCGAACTTTTAATCTAAACAAAACCCAAAGTCTAAACGATGCCCTAAGGGCTGTATATATGGAGGAAGAGGGGGGAATTTCGTGGCCCTTGGTGGAGGGGTCTGAAATCAACCCTATCTCTTGTTTCCCCACACATACGGACTCTAAAAATAGCCTATACTTATGTATTTCGAAATTACATGGGCCTGGCCCAATAATAAGGTGACGCAACACCTAAAATAGCCTCGGGACGAAATTTATGAAGTGGCATCTTGTATATTTCGTCCAAGGCTTCATGCACCCATTATGGTGGCTTCAAAGTCCTGAAATCATCACTTGTAACTCCGTTCTTGTTCCCCTTGCGCATGCCATCATCTCCATGCTTGTTCTTGCTCCAATGTTCATCCTTCTCCAAGCTAGGCTCTTCATTTGTAAGCAAAACAAATGTATCCAATTTAGGCAGCATCATATTCTCATGAACATTAGAATCATTACCAAGAAACGAAAGTACCTGGTAATTTAGTTGGCGTGCGCGAGCTCTAGTAATTGGTCCAGTATGTATAGCAGCAGGGCCTGTGGGTGTAACAATGGTATTGATGTCCTCATCATCCTCCCCTTCTTGAAATGAAGTCGTCCTCGACGGAAACTCATCTTCCTCACCCAAATAAGGCTTCAAATCTGCAACGTTAAAAGTGGGACTAACCCCAAAATCTGCAGGCAGCTCAAGTTTATATGCATTATCATTTATTTTCTCTAACACCTTAAAGGGACCATCAGCACGTGGCATTAGCTTTGATTTGCGCAAATCAGGAAATCTATCCTTACGCAAATGTAACCAAACAAGATCTCCAGGTGCAAACACAACATGTTTTCTACCCTTATCTCCAGCAAGTTTATATTTAGCATTCATACGCTCAATGTTTTCCTTAGTTAACTCATGCATTTTTAAAATCAATTCAGCACGTTGTTTAGCATCAAAATTAACCTTCTCCGAAGATGGAAGAGGCAACAAATCAATAGGTGCACGAGGTAGAAAACCATACACAACTTCAAAAGGGCACATCTTAGTAGTAGAATGCAATGAACGATTGTAAGCAAATTCAATATGAGGCAAGCATTCCTCCCACATTTTCTTATTATTCTTCAAAACAGCCCTAAGCATAGTAGACAACGTTCTATTGGCTACTTCAGTTTGTCCATCAGTTTGGGGGTGACAAGTAGTACTAAAAAGCAGTTTAGTCCCCAACTTAGCCCATAAACATCTCCAAAAGTGGCTAAGAAATTTAGTATCACGATCTGAAACAATAGTATTTGGCACACCATGCAAGCGAATAATTTCACGAAAGAACAAATCAGCAACATTAACAGCATCATCGCTTTTATGACATGGTATAAAGTGTGCCATTTTCGAGAATCTATCCACGACAACAAATATGCTATCCCTCCCCTTCTTTGTTCGAGGTAAACCTAAAACAAAGTCCATAGATATATCCTCCCAAGGAACACAAGGTACAGGCAAAGGCATATATAAACCATGAGGATTGAGTCGTGACTTAGCTTTTTGACATGTAGTGCAGCGAGCAATAAAACGCTCAACATCCCGTCTCATCTTTGGCCAAAAGAAATGTGTAGCAAGTACGTCCTCCGTCTTCTTCACGCCAAAGTGTCCCATTAATCCTCCTCCATGCGCCTCCTGCAACAACAAAAGACGAACGGAGCTAGCTGGAATGCATAGCTTGTTAGCACGAAACACAAATCCATCGTTAACAACAAACTTGTTCCACATTCTTCCTTCTTTACAATTCTGCATTACATCTTTAAAATCAGCATCATGCACATATTGATCTTTGATGGTCTCCAAACCAAATATTTTGAAGTCAAGTTGTGAAAGCATAGTATAGCGACGAGACAATGCATCAACAATAACATTTTCTTTTCCCTTCTTGTGTTTAATGACATAAGGGAAAGTCTCAATGAATTCAACCCATTTAGCATGTCTACGATTCAGTTTAGCTTGACTTTTAATATGATTCAAAGATTCATGATCAGAATGTATAACAAATTCTTTGGGCCATAAATAATGTTGCCATGTTTCTAAAGTCCGAACAAGAGCATATAATTCTTTATCATAAGTAGAATAATTCAGACTAGGCCCACTCAATTTTTCAGAAAAGTATGCAACAGGTTTGCCATCTTGTAATAACACACCGCCTAATCCAATTCCACTAGCATCACATTCAAGCTCAAAAGTCTTATTAAAATCAGGAAGTTGGAGTAAAGGAGCATGTGTCAACTTATCTTTCAATACCGAGAAGGCTTCTTCCTGTGCGGTACCCCAAAGAAAAGGCACATCTTTCTTTGCAAGCTCATTGAGAGGTGCAGCAATGGTGCTGAAATCTCTCACAAAACGCCTGTAGAATCCAGCGAGGCCAAGAAAACTCCTCACTTGTGTGACCGTTTTGGGTTGCGGCCAACTCTCAATAGCTTCAATCTTGGCTTTATCAACTTCAATTCCCTGTGGAGTAACAACATAGCCAAGAAAAGATACTCGGTCGGTGCAAAAGGTGCACTTCCCAAGGTTACCAAACAAACGTGCATCACGTAGAGCAATAAAAACAGCACGTAAATGTTCCAAATGTTCTTGCAAAGATCTGCTATAAATCAATATGTCATCAAAGTAAACTACCACAAATCGTCCAATGAAAGCACGTAAAACTTCGTTCATTAATCTCATGAAAGTACTAGGTGCATTAGTTAACCCAAAAGGCATGACAAACCACTCATATAATCCAAAATTAGTTTTGAATGCTGTTTTCCATTCATCTCCCAATTTCATACGAATTTGATGGTATCCACAACGTAAATCAACTTTGGAGAATATTGTAGAGCCACTCAATTCATCAAGCATATCATCTAGCCTAGGAATAGGATGACGATAACGAATAGTAATATTATTAATGCCTCTACAATCAACACACATACGTGATGTACCATCCTTTTTCGGCACTAGAATAATAGGAACAGCACAAGGACTAAGGGATTCGCGTGTATAACCTTTGTCGAGAAGCTCTTGTACTTGACGCATAATCTCCTTCGTCTCCTCTGGATTGGTACGATATGGTGCACGGTTTGGCAGTGAAGCACCGGGAATTAAGTCAATCTGATGCTCAATCCCTCGAATAGGCGGTAATCCCAGTGGCACGTCTTGTGGAAAGACGTCAGCGAACTCCTGCAAAATGTTAGTGACAGCAGGAGGCAAAGAGGAAGGCACGTCCTCGAATGAAAATAATGCCTCTTTGCACACAAAAGCATAGCAAACAGATTTGCTGAAATCTAGCTCATCAATATCAGATTTGGTGGCAAATAAACATGCACTTTTCAATTTAATTTCAGAAGCAACACTAGATGGTTTATTATTAGGCTTCATTTGTTGCTCAAATTCTTTTGCCACAATCTGATTTTCACTCTTATTCTTCTCTTGTTGTGCTTTATTAGCTCTATGAATATCATCTTTCAAAATAGAATCAGGAGTCATAGGAAGCAAAGTAATATTTTTATCCTTATGAACAAGAGTATACTGATTGTTTCTACCATGGTGTACAGAATTTTTATCAAATTGCCATGGTCTACCAAGTAATAAGGAACATGCTTGCATAGGTACCACATCACAATCAACATAATCAGCATATGTAGATATACTAAAATGCACACGAACAGTACGTGTTACCTTAACCTTGCCGCTGTTGTCGAACCATTGGACGTAGTAAGGATGTGGATGTGGTCTTGTGGTGAGAGAAAGCTTCTCCACCATCTCCATGCTAGCCAAGTTGTTGCAGCTCCCTCCATCTATGATGACGCGCACAGAACGTTCTTTCACAACTCCCTTGGTATGGAACAAATTGTGCCTCTGATTTTGCTCAGCTTGTGTGACCTGCACACTCAAAACACGTTGAGCAACTAAACTTTCATACCTGTCAGCGTCTTCAGGAGCCATGTATTGCGTCTCATGATCAGAATCATCTCCACCATGTTCTTCACGTGTAATAAGAGCCAAAGTCTCCTCATCATAGTCACTAGCGGACTCATATCCACCATCCGCGGTAGCAATCATCACACGCGGAGATTTGCATTCTCTCGCATAATGACCTCCTCCCTTACAACGACGACAAATAATATCACTTGTGTGCCCTGTTGATGCCATGGAAGAAGAAGAACGCTGTGCAGGCCCCGCAGGTGCGCTCTTGGCAGATAATGGTGGTTGTGCCTGTTTTCTTGTATCACGGCTGCAGGTGGCACCGGATGGAGGTGCTGGTGCAGTTGAAGTAGAAGATGCACGTGGTGTCCATGATGAAGGTCGGCCTGCAGAAAAGTTAGTTCGCCCCAATGCTTGTCGATCCTGCACTTCACGTTCAGCTTTACAAGCAAGATGGAATAAACGAGTGATATTAGTATACTCCTTATAGTCTAGAATGGTCTGAATCTCTCTATTTAATCCACCCAGAAAACGTGCAAGCATAGCTTCATTCTCCTCAACAATACCACATCTAATCATGCCAGTTTGTAATTCCTGATAATATTCTTCTACAGAATTTTTTCCTTGTCTTAAACGCTGCAATTTTTGAAGCAATTCACGTTGATAATATGGTGGAACCCAACGCGTACGCATAGCAGTTTTCAAAGCAGCCCAAGTAGTTGGAATAGGATATAATCTACAATGTTCAGACCACCATACACATGCAATACTAGTGAAAGCACAAACAGCAGAAGCAACTCGTCTCTCCTCAGGATATTGTAAACATGTAAATCGTTGTTCAGTTTCTAACTCCCAAGTAAGATATATATCAGGAACATATCTACCCTCAAATGGTGGAATATTCAATTTCAGTTTAGGAATATGGACATCATCTCGTACCTGAGGTGGTGGTGCAGGCCTACCATTACGAATATATACCTGAGGTCGACCTGCTGGTGGTGGTGCTGGTGGCTGCTCGTAGATCTGATTTTGATCAACCTCATCCTCATAATCGCCCGCATACTCATCATCCTCCTGGGTACCAGCAACAGCAGTAGCAGGAGCCACAGAAGTATCAACAGCAGCACCAACAGTTTGGCCAAACGCAAGAGGAACACGGCTCGCTCGGCGAAGGTCTATTTCGTGACGTGGAGGTAGTCGTTGTTGTTGTTGTTGGAGAGGTGCGTTAGGTGCAGCGGGTGGTGGTGGTGGAAGACGCGTGAGCAATTCATTAAATCTGTTATCGAGCTTTGTTTTGAACGTCTTCTCAAGGCCAGTGATCTTCTCCATGGCCTCTTCAAAATTGTTCAGCACATCTTGCACCTGTTCAGTCATCATTGGCTGAAACTTATCATGAAGCTCCTTGTTCGATAAATTCTCCCAGTCAATCTCGTCGGCTTGTGATCCTGGCATGGTTATCAGCAATAGAAACACACAAGAATATGATCCTACAGACTACGAACAAGTGGTGGTGGTGGGTGTCACAAATCCGTCAAGCAAAACTCAAATTCTTACCAGTTCTTACCCAGCAACTGGCGGTGATCGGCAACCGTTGTAGTCAAAACTCTCAAAGCTTGGATAGAGCGATTACCAGGGAGAGTCAAACGAACGACGTAGATGTATGTGGAGCTGGGAAGGCTTATACTTTGGTAGCAAAAAAGGTCAGCAATAATCAATTCAGAGATGCAAAGTTGAATAAACGCTCAACGACGGTACTGTGCTGGTCCTAGGCTAGACTGTGCTAGAGACGCGAGCCTAGAACACCAACAAAATCACGGCGCGACACGTAAACAAGGGAAAAGCACACTCTGAATTTTTTTTTTCGCTCTTTTTATTTTATTATTTTTTTTTGCGAAAAATCACTATAATGGCGAGTGTCTCAAAACTCTTCCTAGCTCAAACTGACAGGATGGGCACGAAATTTTTTGACCAATTTTTTTTTTCGACTACCCGGACCCAAAAACTGGAAACGGGTCAAAAAAAACTTCCTATAATGGCACCTGTCTCAAAACACTCAGAAACACCTAAAAATAGGATAACCAGAATTTTTTTTTTCCGAAACCTACTCCGGCAAGGAAACACGAATCGAAATCTAGATGGATCCCGAAAACAAACCTAATAAGCAAGGAACTCGAATTGGTGGTGGATATATGGTGGTGGTATATGGCAGCGGTGGTGGTAGCGGTGGTAGTATATGGATATGGATCGGTGGTGGTATATGGGCACGGATTGGTGGTGGTATATGGATACGGATTCGGAGCGGTGGTGGTAGATGGCAGGGGCAATGATAATGGTGCGGCGGCGGCGTGACAACTTATGACCAGAACTCGAAACTCTAAAAGACTAGACTCTAAGACTAGCAACTAGACCGACGATGCAACCGCAAATTCAACAAAGCAAAACCCAAAAAAGATTATGCAAAGGCTCAGATTGGTTCGGATATGATGAACTAACCCTAATTTTTTTTGTGTGGCTTTTTCGTGGACTGTAGGTATGAAGAACAAACTCGATCTAAACTACGAAAAATTGTAAAATCTCACCGAGCAACCTGGAAATCTGATACCACTTAATAGAGGCGGAGGTGTCCCGTCTTTCGATGAGATGATGGATTTCGCTTTGGTGGAAGTCGACTTTGACGATCCGACTACGAACGTGCGAGGATGTCGCACCTAAGCAATCGCTAAACCAACTCCGAGAGGTTATTGACCACGCCGGAGCACGATCAACCTGACCACGAGGGTCTGTTTCCTGCGAGCAAACGAAGAACAAGCAAGAAACTGAGATTGCAATCTGGATATTGCGAATATAAGATGAAAGCTTTATTGATCAAGGTGGGGTTCTGTGACGCCTTTGTCTGGTCGTTGAACACAAACGAAGTACGCGAAGTTGCAGCTATGGCGAACTTTTAATCTAAACAAAACCCAAAGTCTAAACGATGCCCTAAGGGCTGTATATATGGAGGAAGAGGGGGAATTTCGTGGCCCTTGGTGGAGGGGTCCGAAATCAACCCTATCTCTTGTTTCCCCACACATACGGACTCTAAAAATAGCCTATACTTATGTATTTCGAAATTACATGGGCCTGGCCCAATAAAAAGGTGACGCAGCACCTAAAATAGCCTCGGGACGAAATTTATGAAGTGGCATCTTGTATATTTCGTCCAAGGCTTCATGCACCCATTATGGTGGCTTCAAAGTCCTGAAATCATCACTTGTAACTCCGTTCTTGTTCCCCTTGCGCATGCCATCATCTCCATGCTTGTTCTTGCTCCAATGTTCATCCTTCTCCAAGCTAGGCCCTTCATTTGTAAGCAAAACAAATGTATCCAATTTAGGCAGCATCATATTCTCATGAACATTAGAATCATTACCAAGAAACGAAAGTACCTGGTAATTTAGTTGGCGTGCACGAGCTCTAGTAATTGGTCCAGTATGTATAGCAGCAGGGGCTGTGGGTGTAACAATTGTATTGATGTCCTCATCAGATGGTCTCCAAACCAAATATTTTGAAGTCAAGTTGTGAAAGCATAGTATAGCGACGAGACAATGCATCAGCAATAACATTTTCTTTTCCCTTCTTGTGTTTAATGACATAAGGGAAAGTCTCAATGAATTCAACCCATTTAGCATGTCTACGATTCAGTTTAGCTTGACTTTTAATATGTTTCAAAGATTCATGATCAGAATGTATAACAAATTCTTTGGGCCATAAATAATGTTGCCATGTTTCTAAAGTCCGAACAAGAGCATATAATTCTTTATCATAAGTAGAATAATTCAGACTAGGCCCACTCAATTTTTCAGAAAAGTATGCAACAGGTTTGCCATCTTGTAATAGCACACCTCCTAATCCAATTCCACTAGCATCACATTCAAGCTCAAAAGTCTTATTAAAATCAGGAAGTTGGAGTAAAGGAGCATGTGTCAACTTATCTTTCAATACCGTGAAGGCTTCTTCCTGTGCGGTACCCCAAACAAAAGGCACATCCTTCTTTGTAAGCTCGTTGAGAGGTGCAGCAATGGTGCTGAAATCTCTCACAAAACGCCTATAGAATCCAGCGAGGCCAAGAAAACTCCTCACTTGTGTGACCGTTTTGGGCTGCGGCCAACTCTCAATAGCTTCAATCTTGGCTTTGTCAACTTCAATTCCCTGTGGAGTAACAACATAGCCAAGAAAAGATACTCGGTCGGTGCAAAAGGTGCACTTCCCAAGGTTACCAAACAAACGTGCATCACGTAGAGCAATAAAAACAGCACGCAAATGTTCCAAATGTTCTTCCAAAGATCTGTTATAAATCAGTATATCATCAAAATAGACTACCACAAATCGTCCACTGAAAGCACGTAAAACTTCGTTCATTAGTCTCATGAAAGTACTAGGCGCATTAGTTAACCCAAAAGGCATGACTAACCACTCATATAATCCAAACTTAGTTTTAAATGCTGTTTTCCATTCATCTCCCAATTTCATACGAATTTGATGGTATCCACTACGCAAATCAACTTTGGAGAATATTGTAGAGCCACTCAATTCATCAAGCATATCATCTAGCCTAGGAATAGGATGACGATAACGAATAGTAATATTATTAATGCCTCTACAATCAACACACATACGTGATGTACCATCCTTTTTCGGCACTAGAATAATAGGAACAGCACAAGGACTAAGGGATTCGCGTATATAACCTTTGTCGAGAAGCTCTTGTACTTGACGCATAATCTCCTTCGTCTCCTCTGGATTGGTACGGTATGGTGCACGGTTTGGCAGTGAAGCACCGGGAATTAAGTCAATCTGATGCTCAATCCCTCGAATAGGCGGTATTCCCGGTGGCACGTCTTGTGGAAAAACGTCAGCGAACTCCTGCAAAATGTTAGTGACAGCAGGAGGCAAAGAGGAAGGCACGTCCTCGAATGAAAATAATGCCTCTTTGATAGAGGCAAAGGTGTCCCGTCTTTCGATGAGATGGTGGATTTCGCTTTGGTGGAAGTCGACTTTGACGATCCGACTACGAACGTGCGAGGACGTCGCGCCTTAGCAATCGCTAAACCAACTCCGAGAGGTTATTGACCACGCCGGAGCACGATCAACCTGACCACGAGGGTCTGTTTCCTGCGAGCAAACGAAGAACAAGCAAGAAACTGAGATTGCAATCTGGATATTGCGAATATAAGATGAAAGCTTTATTGATCAAGGTGGGGTTCTGTGACGCCTTTGTCTGGTCGTTGAACACAAACGAAGTACGCGAAGTTGCAGCTATGGAGAACTTTTAATCTAAACAAAACCCAAAGTCTAAACGATGCCCTAAGGGCTGTATATATGGAGGAAGAGGGGGGAATTTCGTGGCCCTTGGTGGAGGGGTCCGAAATCAACCCTATCTCTTGTTTCCCCACACATACGGACTCTAAAAATAGCCTATACTTATGCATTTCGAAATTACATGGGCCTGGCCCAATAATAAGGTGACGCAGCACCTAAAATAGCCTCGGGACGAAATTTATGAAGTGGCATCTTGTATATTTCGTCCAAGGCTTCATGCACCCATTATGGTGGCTTCAAAGTCCTGAAATCATCACTTGTAACTCCGTTCTTGTTCCCCTTGCGCATGCCATCATCTCCATGCTTGTTCTTGCTCCAATGTTCATCCTTCTCCAAGCTAGGCCCTTCATTTGTAAGCAAAACAAATGTATCCAATTTAGGCAGCATCATATTCTCATGAACATTAGAATCATTACCAAGAAACGAAAGTACCTGGTAATTTAGTTGGCGTGCGCGAGCTCTAGTAATTGGTCCAGTATGTATAGCAGCAGGGCCTGTGGGTGTAACAATGGTATTGATGTCCTCATCATGTGGGCCACCTGAAATGTGGAGCATCAAATTTCTAACTGATAGAGGCGAGGGTCCCGATCTTTCGATGAGATGATAACTATCGATTTGGTGGAGACGACTTTGACGATCCGACTTCAAACATGCACGACGTTGTGCCTAAGCAATCGCTAAACCAATCTCCTGAGGTTACTGACAATGCTGGAAGAACGGTCAGCCTGACCACGAAGGTCTATTCCTGCAAGCAATCGAAGAACGAGCAAGAATATGATAAAGCAATCTGAATATTGCAAATATATATGAAGTATTGATAATGGTGGGGATCCGGAAGCGGTCTTGGTCTGGTCGTTGGACACAAACGAAGTACACGAAGTTGCAATGGCTAACTTTTAACTAAACAAATCCCAAGGAAAAAGCTACTAGATGGATCTACTTATATAGGAGCAAGGGGTGGCGGCCAAGGAGGTGGGAGGACGTCCCAAGGCGGCCTAAAACTAACCCTAGGTCGTAGAAGGCTCATGTGCCCAAGTGGAGGTGATGTAACACCTTTGGACTTGTAGTTTGACTCGGATTCTGCTGCAGCATCAGATTGTTTCGTCCACAACTCAACGCTCCGGACGAATTTGAAGGTGATTCCAATTGGGTTGGAAAGTGCACGAAATCTAGTTTCCAACAAAAAAAGAATCACCCAATTCGGAGTCCGTATGAAAAACTTGTGTGCGTTTTGAGTCAGGTGTGTCTGTGCAGTCCGAATCTGAATCCAGAACGTGAGAGACTTGGACTCTATCTTCTCTTGGGCCAAAAGTGACGTGAGAGAACTTTTTGGACAACAAATAAACATCTCTTTCTTCCTTATCTTCATATGTGGATTGTACAAATGTCCCATACACCTGCATTTAGACAAAACACAAAAGTGTGTGAAGTATTTTTGTTCTGGATAACATAAATAGATTATTGAATAGTTTGCACTAGAAATCACCTGACAAATATGCATATATGCAATATTTTTGGTCATATCCAAGGTAGTCATGTCCTCATCATCCTCCCTTTCTTGAAAATAAAGCCGTCCTCGGCGTTGCTTAATCTGAAATGTGGCTAACAAAAGAGACAAGGTGTACATGTTGTATATGTATATGTCATCCATTTTTACTTCCCTTGATTTTTGCATATATGACACATGAATAGATGAGTAACTTGCATAGTTCATAAAATCTAAAGCCAAAAAATTAGCACAAGAAGTAGAAGGCATGAAAATATTGCAACTCAGTTTGCACATATAAGTGAAGCTCTTATTCATTTCAAAAGATTGACAATGTTCATCATTAAACCATCCCAACATTGGTGAATAAACCTTACTTGCATCAAATTTACATGCTACAACATGCTTAAATAAGCAAACATGCAATAAGTCATTCAACACAGAATCATCACCAAGATTAGATGTCATATCAAAATGATTAAACATTGGTTCTGTTGCATCAATAGTTAATTCAATAGGTGCACTCAAAATTGTTGGTATTTCAGTTGTTTGATCACATGGCAAAGTCAAATTATCAACGTAGTCCTCTAAAATAGGTGGTGTGATCAAAGTAGTGGGTAGCTCATCAGATGGTGCATTCAAATTGACAAGGCATTCATCATTCTCATGTAGAGATGGAAGATCAATACCTTTGTCATTACCTCTTATGATCAACTCAGATGATGTAGCCACTCTCGGGGGCGATGTGTCACATGGTGGAGGTGATGTAGTCCTGACAACAACGGATGTGGTTGTCATAGTATGCCTAGTAGTTGAAGGAACAATCATATCAACTCTTGGAATGTGCATCGTGCGCTTGTTCTCCTCGTGGCCAACACGTCGTTTTATTTCCTGTTCAGCTTTGCAAGCAAGATGAAACAAATGGTCCATAAGATAACACTCTTCATGAATTAGTATCTCTTGAATATCACGGTTTAATCCTCCCCAAAATCTATCCATAAAATCATCTTCACTTTCTTCTCAAGAGGAATGCAACAAGGTAGTTTGTAAATCATCATAATATTTTGTTACAGTTTCACTACCTTGTTTTAAGTGTTGCAACTTCTTAATCATGTCACGAGTATAATAAGCAGGGACGAAAGTATGTCGCATGTTGATGAGGACATGACTACCTTGGATATGACCAAAAATATTGCATATATGCATATTTGTCAGGTGATTTCTAGTGCAAACTATTCAATAATCTATTTATGTTATCCAGAACAAAAATACTTCACACACTTTTGTGTTTTGTCTAATTGCAGGTGTATGGGACATTTGTACAATCCACATATGAAGATAAGGAAGAAAGAGATGTTTATTTGCTGTCCAAAAAGTTCTCTCACGTCACTTTTGGCCCAAGAGAAGATAGAGTCCAAGTCTCTCACGTTCTGGATTCAGATTCGGACTGCACAGACATACCTGACTCAAAACGCACACAAGTTTTTCATACGGACTCCGAATTGGGTGATTCTTTTTTTGTTGGAAGCTAGATTTCGTGCCCTTTCCAACCCAATTGGAATCACCTTCAAATTCGTCCGGAGCGTTGAGTTGTGGACGAAACAATCTGATGCTGCAGCAGAATCCGAGTCAAACTACAAGTCGAAAGGTGTTACATCACCTCCACTTGGGCCCATTGGCCTTGTACGACCTAGATTTAGTTTTAGGCTGCCTTGGGACGTCCTCCCACCTCCTTGGCCGCCACCCCTTGCTCCTATATAAGTAGATCCATCTAGTAGCTTTTCCTGGGGATTTGTTTAGTTAAAAGTTAGCCAACGCAACTTCGTGTACTTCGTTTGTGTCCAACGACCAGACCAAGACCGCTTCCGGATCCCCACCATTATCAATACCTCATATATATTTGCAATATTCAGATTGCTTTTATCATATTCTTGCTCGTTCTTCGATTGCTTGCAGGAATAGACCTTCGTGGTCAGATTGATCGTGCACCGGCGTGGTCAATAACCTCTGGAGATTGGTTTAGCGATTGCTAAGGCGCAACGTCGTGCACGTTTGTAGTCGGATCGTCAAAGTCGTCTCCACCAAATCGATAGTTACCATCTCATCGAAAGATCGGGACACCCCCGCCTCTATCAAGTGGTATCAGAGCATATATGCATATTTGTCAGGTGATTTCTAGTGCAAACTATTCAATAATCTATTTATGTTATCCAGAACAAAAATACTTCACACACTTTTGTGTTTTGTCTAATTGCAGGTGTATGGGACATTTGTACAATCCACATATGAAGATAAGGAAGAAAGAGATGTTTATTTGCTGTCCAAAAAGTTCTCTCACGTCACTTTTGGCCCAAGAGAAGATAGAGTCCAAGTCTCTCACGTTCTGGATTCAGATTCGGACTGCACAGACATACCTGACTCAAAACGCACACAAGTTTTTCATACGGACTCCGAATTGGGTGATTCTTTTTTTTGTTGGAAGCTAGATTTCGTGCCCTTTCCAACCCAATTGGAATCACGTTCAAATTCGTCCGGAGCGTTGAGTTGTGGACGAAACAATCTGATGCTGCAGCAGAATCCGAGTCAAACTACAAGTCGAAAGGTGTTACATCACCTCCACTTGGGCCCATTGGCCTTGTACGACCTAGATTTAGTTTTAGGCTGCCTTGGGACGTCCTCCCACCTCCTTGGCCGCCACCCCTTGCTCCTATATAAGTAGATCCATCTCGTAGCTTTTCCTTGGGATTTGTTTAGTTAAAAGTTAGCCAACGCAACTTCGTGTACTTCGTTTGTGTCCAACGACCAGACCAAGACCGCTTTCGGATCCCCACCTTTATCAATACTTCATACATATTTGCAATATTCAGATTGCTTTTATCATATTCTTGCTCGTTCTTCGATTGCTTGCAGGAATAGACCTTCGTGGTCAGGTTGATCGTGCACCGGCGTGGTCAATAACCTCTGGAGATTGGTTTAGCGATTGCTAAGGCGCAACGTCGTGCACGTTTGTAGTCAGATCGTCAAAGTCGTCTCCACCAAATCGATAGTTACCATCTCATCGAAAGATCGGGACACCCCCGCCTCTATCACATGTCAAGTTTCAAATCATCCCAAGTAGTGATAGAGGCAAAGGTGTCCCGTCTTTCGATGAGATGGTGGATTTCGCTTTGGTGGAAGTCGACTTTGACGATCCGACTACGAACGTGTGAGGACGTCGCGCCTTAGCAATCGCTAAACCAACTCCGAGAGGTTATTGACCACGCCGGAGCACGATCAACCTGACCACGAGGGTCTGTTTCCTGCGAGCAAACGAAGAACAAGCAAGAAACTAAGATTGCAATCTGGATATTGCGAATATAAGATGAAAGCTTTATTGATCAAGGTGGGGTTCTGTGACGCCTTTGTCTGGTCGTTGAACACAAACGAAGTACGCGAAGTTGCAGCTATGGCGAACTTTTAATCTAAACAAAACCCAAAGTCTAAACGATGCCCTAAGGGCTGTATATATGGAGGAAGAGGGGGGAATTTCGTGGCCCTTGGTGGAGGAGTCCGAAATCAACCCTATCTCTTGTTTCCCCACACATACGGACTCTAAAAATAGCCTATACTTACGTATTTCGAAATTACATGGGCCTGGCCCAATAATAAGGTGACGCAGCACCTAAAATAGCCTCGGGACGAAATTTATGAAGTGGCATCTTGTATATTTCATCCAAGGCTTCATGCACCCATTATGGTGGCTTCAAAGTCCTGAAATCATCACTTGTAACTCCGTTCTTGTTCCCCTTGCGCATGCCATCATCTCCATGCTTGTTCTTGCTCCAATGTTCATCCTTCTCCAAGCTAGGCCCTTCATTTGTAAGCAAAACAAATGTATCCAATTTAGGCAGCATCATATTCTCATGAACATTAGAATCATTACCAAGAAACGAAAGTACCTGGTAATTTAGTTGGCGTGCACGAGCTCTAGTAATTGGTCCAGTATGTATAGCAGCAGGGGCTGTGGGTGTAACAATTGTATTGATGTCCTCATCATCCTCCCCTTCTTGAAATGAAGTCGTCCTCGACGGAAGTCCATCTTCCTCACCCAAATAAGGCTTCAAATCTGCAATGTTAAAAGTGGGACTAACCCCAAAATCTGCAGGCAGCTCAAGTTTATATGCATTATCATTTAATTTCTCTAACACCTTAAAGGGACCATCAGCACGTGGCATTAGCTTTGATTTGCGCAAATCAGGAAATCTATCCTTACGCAAATGTAACCAAACAAGATCTCCAGGTGCAAACACAACATGTTTTCTACCCTTATCTCCAGCAAGTTTATATTTAGCATTCATACGCTCAATGTTTTCCTTAGTTAACTCATGCATTTTTAAAATCAATTCAGCACGTTGTTTAGCATCAAAATTAACCTTCTCCGAAGATGGAAGAGGCAACAAATCAATAGGTGCACGAGGTAGGAAACCATACACAACTTCAAAAGGGCACATCTTAGTAGTAGAATGCAATGAACGATTATAAGCAAATTCAATATGAGGCAAGCATTCCTCCCACATTTTCTTATTATTCTTCAAAACAGCCCTAATCATAGTAGACAACATTCTATTGACTACTTCAGTTTGTCCATCAGTTTGGGGGTGACAAGTAGTACTAAAAAGCAGTTTAGTCCCCAACTTAGCCCATAAACATCTCCAAAAGTGGCTAAGAAATTTAGTATCACGATCTGAAACAATAGTATTTGGCACACCATGCAAGCGAATAATTTCACGAAAGAACAAATCAGCAACATTAACAACATCATCGCTTTTATGACATGGTATAAAGTGTGCCATTTTCGAGAATCTATCCACGACAACAAATATGCTATCCCTCCCCTTCTTTGTTCGAGGTAAACCTAAAACAAAGTCCATAGATATATCCTCCCAAGGAACACTAGGTACAGGCAAAGGCATATATAAACCATGAGGATTGAGTCGTGACTTAGCTTTTTGACATGTAGTGCATCGAGCAATAAAACGCTCAACATCCCATCTCATCTTTGGCCAAAAGAAATGTGTAGCAAGTACGTCCTCCGTCTTCTTCACGCCAAAATGTCCCATTAATCCTCCTCCATGCGCTTCCTGCAACAACAAAAGACGAACGGAGCTAGCTGGAATGCATAGCTTGTTAGCACGAAACACAAATCCATCGTTAACGACAAACTTGTTCCACATTCTTCCTTCTTTACAATTCTGCATTACATCTTTAAAATCAGCATCATGCACATATTGATCTTTGATGGTCTCCAAACCAAATCTTTTGAAGTCAAGTTGTGAAAGCATAGTATAGCGACGAGACAATGCATCAGCAATAACATTTTCTTTTCCCTTCTTGTGTTTAATGACATAAGGGAAAGTCTCAATGAATTCAACCCATTTAGCATGTCTACGATTCAGTTTAGCTTGACTTTTAATATGTTTCAAAGATTCATGATCAGAATGTATAACAAATTCTTTGGGCCATAAATAATGTTGCCATGTTTCTAAAGTCCGAACAAGAGCATATAATTATTTATCATAAGTAGAATAATTCAGACTAGGCCCACTCAATTTTTCAGAAAAGTATGCAACAGGTTTGCCATCTTGCAATAACACACCTCCTAATCCAATTCCACTAGCATCACATTCAAGCTCAAAAGTCTTATTAAAATCAGGAAGTTGGAGTAAAGGAGCATGTGTCAACTTATCTTTCAATACCGTGAAGGCTTCTTCCTGTGCGGTACCCCAAACAAAAGGCACATCCTTCTTTGTAAGCTCGTTGAGAGGTGCAGCAATGGTGCTGAAATCTCTCACAAAACGCCTATAGAATCCAGCGAGGCCAAGAAAACTCCTCACTTGTGTGACCGTTTTGGGCTGCGGCCAACTCTCAATAGCTTCAATCTTGGCTTTGTCAACTTCAATTCCCTGTGGAGTAACAACATAGCCAAGAAAAGATACTCGGTCGGTGCAAAAGGTGCACTTCCCAAGGTTACCAAACAAACGTGCATCACGTAGAGCAATAAAAACAGCACGCAAATGTTCCAAATGTTCTTCCAAAGATCTGTTATAAATCAGTATATCATCAAAATAGACTACCACAAATCGTCCACTGAAAGCACGTAAAACTTCGTTCATTAGTCTCATGAAAGTACTAGGCGCATTAGTTAACCCAAAAGGCATGACTAACCACTCATATAATCCAAACTTAGTTTTAAATGCTGTTTTCCATTCATCTCCCAATTTCATACGAATTTGATGGTATCCACTACGCAAATCAACTTTGGAGAATATTGTAGAGCCACTCAATTCATCAAGCATATCATCTAGCCTAGGAATAGGATGACGATAACGAATAGTAATATTATTAATGCCTCTACAATCAACACACATACGTGATGTACCATCCTTTTTCGGCACTAGAATAATAGGAACAGCACAAGGACTAAGGGATTCGCGTATATAACCTTTGTCGAGAAGCTCTTGTACTTGACGCATAATCTCCTTCGTCTCCTCTGGATTGGTACGGTATGATGCACGGTTTGGCAGTGAAGCACCGGGAATTAAGTCAATTTGATGCTCAATCCCTCGAATAGGCGGTAATCCCGGTGGCACGTCTTGTGGAAAGACGTCAGCGAACTCCTGCAAAATGTTAGTGACAGCAGGAGGCAAAGAGGAAGGCACGTCCTCGAATGAAAATAATGCCTCTTTGCACACAAAAGCATAGCAAACAGATTTGCTGAAATCTAGCTCATCAATATCAGATTTGGTGGCAAATAAACATGCACTTTTCAATTTAATTTCAGAAGCAACACTAGATGGTTTATTATTAGGCTTCATTTGTTGCTCAAATTCTTTTGCCACAATCTGATTTTCACTCTTATTCGTCTCCTGTTTTGCTTTATTAGCTCTATTAATATCATCTTTCAAAATGGAATCAGGAGTCATAGGAAGCAAAGTAATATTTTTATCCTTATGAACAAGAGTATAGTTGATGAGGACATCAATACAATTGTTACACCCACAGCCCCTGCTGCTATACATACTGGACCAATTACTAGAGCTCGTGCACGCCAATTAAATTACCAGGTACTTTCGTTTCTTGGTAATGATTCTAATGTTCATGAGAATATGATGCTGCCTAAATTGGATACATTTGTTTTGCTTACAAATGAAGGGCCTAGCTTGGAGAAGGATGAACATTGGAGCAAGAACAAGCATGGAGATGATGGCATGCGCAAGGGAAACAAGAACGGAGTGACAAGTGATGATTTCAGGACTTTGAAGCAATCATAATGGGTGCATGAAGCCTTGGACGAAATATACAAGATGCCACTTCATAAATTTCGTCCCGAGGCTATTTTAGGTGCTGCGTCACCTTATTATTGGGCCAGGCCCATGTAATTTCGAAATACATAAGTATAGGCTATTTTTAGAGTCCGTATGTGTGGGGAAACAAGAGATAGGGTTGATTTCGGACCCCTCCACCAAGGGCCACGAAATTCCCCCCTCTTCCTCCATATATACAGCCCTTAGGGCATCGTTTAGACTTTGGGTTTTGTTTAGATTAAAAGTTCGCCATAGCTGCAACTTCGCGTACTTCGTTTGTGTTCAACGACCAGACAAAGGCGTCACAGAACCCCACCTTGATCAATAAAGCTTTCATCTTATATTCGCAATATCCAGATTGCAATCTTAGTTTCTTGCTTGTTCTTCGTTTGCTCGCAGGAAACAGACCCTCGTGGTCAGGTTGATCGTGCTCCGGCGTGGTCAATAACCTCTCGGAGTTGGTTTAGCGATTGCTAAGGCGCGACGTCCTCACACGTTCGTAGTCGGATCGTCAAAGTCGACTTCCACCAAAGCGAAATCCACCATCTCATCGAAAGACGGGACACCTTTGCCTCTATCAACGCACCTCTCCAACAACAACAACAACAACGACTACCTCCACGTCGCGAAGCAGACCTCCGCCGAGCAAGCCGTGTTCCTCTTGCGTTTGGCCAAACTGTTGGTGCTGCTGTTGATACTTCTGTGGCTCCTGCTGCTGATGCGGAGGAGGATGATTATGTGGGAGACTATGAGGATGAGGTTGATCAAAATCAACACTACGTGCAGCCACCTGTACCACCACCAGCAGGTCAACCTCAGGTATATATTCGTAATGGTAGGCCTGCACCACCACCTCAGGTACGAGATGATGTCCATATTCCTAAACTGAAATTGAATATTCCACCATTTGAGGGTAGATATGTTCCTGATATATATCTTACTTGGGAGTTAGAAACTGAACAACGATTTACATGTTTACAATATCCTGAGGAGAGACGAGTTGCTGCTGCTGTTTGTGCTTTCACTAGTTTTGCATGTGTATGGTGGTCTGAACATTGTAGATTATATCCTATTCCAACTACTTGGGCTGCTTTGAAAACTGCTATGCGTACGCGTTGGGTTCCACCATATTTTCAACGTGAATTGCTTCAAAAATTGCAGCGTTTAAGACAAGGGAAAAATTCTGTAGAAGAATATTATCAGGAATTACAAACTGGCATGATTAGATGTGGTATTGTTGAGGAGAATGAAGCTATGCTTGCACGTTTTCTGGGTGGATTAAATAGAGAGATTCAGACCATTCTAGACTATAAGGAGTATACTAATATCACTCGTTTATTCCATCTTGCTTGTAAAGCTGAACGTGAAGTGCAGGATCGACAAGCATTGGGGCGAACTAACTTTTCTGCAGGCCGACCTTTATCATGGACACCACGTGCATCTTCTACTTCAACTGCACCAGCACCTCCATCCGGTGCCACCTCCAGCCGTGATACAAGAAAACAGGCACAACCACCATTATCTGCCAAGAGCGCACCTGCGGGGCCTGCACAGCGTTCTTCTTCTTCCATGGCATCAACAGGGCACACAAGTGATATTATTTGTCGTCGTTGTAAGGGAGGAGGTCATTATGCGAGAGAATGCAAATCTCCGCGTGTGATGATTGCTACCGCGGATGGTGGATATGAGTCCGCTAGTGACTATGATGAGGAGACTTTGGCTCTTATTACACGTGAAGAACATGGTGGAGATGATTCTGATCATGAGACGCAATACATGGCTCCTGAAGACGCTGACAGGTATGAATGTTTAGTTGCTCAACGTGTTTTGAGTGTGCAGGTCACACAAGCTGAGCAAAATCAGAGGCACAATTTGTTCCATACCAAGGGAGTTGTGAAGGAACGTTCTGTGCGCGTCATCATAGACGGAGGGAGCTGCAAAAACTTGGCTAGCATGGAGATGGTGGAGAAGCTTTCTCTCACCACAAGACCACATCCACATCCTTACTACATCCAATGGTTCAACAACAGCGGCAAGGTTAAGGTAACACGTACTGTTCGTGTGCATTTTAGTATCTCTACATATGCTGATTATGTTGATTGTGATGTGGTACCTATGCAAGCATGTTCCTTATTACTTGGTAGACCATGGCAATTTGATAAAAATTCTGTACACCATGGTAGAAACAATCACTATACTCTTGTTCATAAGGATAAAAATATTACTTTGCTTCCTCTGACTCCTGATTCCATTTTGAAAGATGATATTAATAGAGCTAATAAAGCAAAACAGGAGACAAATAAGAGTGAAAATCAGATTGTGGCAAAAGAATTTGAGCAACAAATGAAGCCTAACAATAAACCATCTAGTGTTGCTTCTGAAATTAAATTGAAAAGTGCATGTTTATTTGCCACCAAATCTGATATTGATGAGCTATATTTCGGCAAATCTGTTTGCTATGCTTTTGTGTGCAAAGAGGCATTATTTTCATTCGAGGACATGCCTTCCTCTTTGCCTCCTGCTGTCACTAACATTTTGCAGGAGTTCGCTGACGTCTTTCCACAAGACGTGCCACTGGGATTACCGCCTATTCGAGGGATTGAGCATCAAATTGACTTAATTCCCGGTGCTTCACTGCCAAACCGTGCACCATACCGTACCAATCCAGAGGAGACGAAGGAGATTATGCGTCAAGTACAAGAGCTTCTCGACAAAGGTTATATACGCGAATCCCTTAGTCCTTGTGCTGTTCCTATTATTCTAGTGCCGAAAAAGGATGGTACATCACGTATGTGTGTTGATTGTAGAGGCATTAATAATATTACTATTCGTTATCGTCATCCTATTCCTAGGCTAGATGATATGCTTGATGAATTGAGTGGCTCTACAATATTCTCCAAAGTTGATTTGCGTAGTGGATACCATCAAATTCGTATGAAATTGGGAGATGAATGGAAAACAGCATTTAAAACTAAGTTTGGATTATATGAGTGGTTAGTCATGCCTTTTGGGTTAACTAATGCGCCTAGTACTTTCATGAGACTAATGAACGAAGTTTTACGTGCTTTCAGTGGACGATTTGTGGTAGTCTATTTTGATGATATACTGATTTATAACAGATCTTTGGAAGAACATTTGGAACATTTGCGTGCTGTTTTTATTGCTCTACGTGATGCACGTTTGTTTGGTAACCTTGGGAAGTGCACCTTTTGCACCGACCGAGTATCTTTTCTTGGCTATGTTGTTACTCCACAGGGAATTGAAGTTGACAAAGCCAAGATTGAAGCTATTGAGAGTTGGCCGCAGCCCAAAACGGTCACACAAGTGAGGAGTTTTCTTGGCCTCGCTGGATTCTATAGGCGTTTTGTGAGAGATTTCAGCACCATTGCTGCACCTCTCAACGAGCTTACAAAGAAGGATGTGCCTTTTGTTTGGGGTACCGCACAGGAAGAAGCCTTCACGGTATTGAAAGATAAGTTGACACATGCTCCTTTACTCCAACTTCCTGATTTTAATAAGACTTTTGAGCTTGAATGTGATGCTAGTGGAATTGGATTAGGAGGTGTGTTATTGCAAGATGGCAAACCTGTTGCATACTTTTCTGAAAAATTGAGTGGGCCTAGTCTGAATTATTCTACTTATGATAAATAATTATATGCTCTTGTTCGGACTTTAGAAACATGGCAACATTATTTATGGCCCAAAGAATTTGTTATACATTCTGATCATGAATCTTTGAAACATATTAAAAGTCAAGCTAAACTGAATCGTAGACATGCTAAATGGGTTGAATTCATTGAGACTTTCCCTTATGTCATTAAACACAAGAAGGGAAAAGAAAATGTTATTGCTGATGCATTGTCTCGTCGCTATACTATGCTTTCACAACTTGACTTCAAAAGATTTGGTTTGGAGACCATCAAAGATCAATATGTGCATGATGCTGATTTTAAAGATGTAATGCAGAATTGTAAAGAAGGAAGAATGTGGAACAAGTTTGTCGTTAACGATGGATTTGTGTTTCGTGCTAACAAGCTATGCATTCCAGCTAGCTCCGTTCGTCTTTTGTTGTTGCAGGAAGCGCATGGAGGAGGATTAATGGGACATTTTGGCGTGAAGAAGACGGAGGACGTACTTGCTACACATTTCTTTTGGCCAAAGATGAGATGGGATGTTGAGCGTTTTATTGCTCGATGCACTACATGTCAAAAAGCTAAGTCACGACTCAATCCTCATGGTTTATATATGCCTTTGCCTGTACCTAGTGTTCCTTGGGAGGATATATCTATGGACTTTGTTTTAGGTTTACCTCGAACAAAGAAGGGGAGGGATAGCATATTTGTTGTCGTGGATAGATTCTCGAAAATGGCACACTTTATACCATGTCATAAAAGCGATGATGCTGTTAATGTTGCTGATTTGTTCTTTCGTGAAATTATTCGCTTGCATGGTGTGCCAAATACTATTGTTTCAGATCGTGATACTAAATTTCTTAGCCATTTTTGGAGATGTTTATGGGCTAAGTTGGGGACTAAACTGCTTTTTAGTACTACTTGTCACCCCCAAACTGATGGACAAACTGAAGTAGTCAATAGAATGTTGTCTACTATGCTTAGGGCTGTTTTGAAGAATAATAAGAAAATGTGGGAGGAATGCTTGCCTCATATTGAATTTGCTTATAATCGTTCATTGCATTCTACTAGTAAGATGTGCCCTTTTGAAGTTGTGTATGGTTTCCTACCTCGTGCACCTATTGATTTGTTGCCTCTTCCATCTTCGGAGAAGGTTAATTTTGATGCTAAACAACATGCTGAATTGATTTTAAAAATGCATGAGTTAACTAAGGAAAACATTGAGCGTATGAATGCTAAATATAAACTTGCTGGAGATAAGGGTAGAAAACATGTTGTGTTTGCACCTGGAGATCTTGTTTGGTTACATTTGCGTAAGGATAGATTTCCTGATTTGCGCAAATCAAAGCTAATGCCACGTGCTGATGGTCCCTTTAAGGTGTTAGAGAAAATAAATGATAATGCATATAAACTTGAGCTGCCTGCAGATTTTGGGGTTAGTCCCACTTTTAACATTGCAGATTTGAAGCCTTATTTGGGTGAGGAAGATGAACTTCCGTCGAGGACGACTTCATTTCAAGAAGGGGAGGATGATGAGGACATCAATACAATTGTTACACCCACAGTCCCTGCTGCTATACATACTGGACCAATTACTAGAGCTCGTGCACGCCAACTAAATTACCAGGTACTTTCGTTTCTTGGTAATGTGTTAGAGGCAAAGGTGTCCCGTCTTTCGATGAGATGGTGGATTTCGCTTTGGTGGAAGTCGACTTTGACGATCCGACTACGAACGTGCGAGGACGTCGCGCCTTAGCAATCGCTAAACCAACTCCGAGAGGTTATTGACCACGCCGGAGCACGATCAACCTGACCACGAGGGTCTGTTTCCTGCGAGCAAACGAAGAACAAGCAAGAAACTAAGATTGCAATCTGGATATTGCGAATATAAGATGAAAGCTTTATTGATCAAGGTGGGGTTCTGTGACGCCTTTGTCTGGTCGTTGAACACAAACGAAGTACGCGAAGTTGCAGCTATGGCGAACTTTTAATCTAAACAAAACCCAAAGTCTAAACGATGCCCTAAGGGCTGTATATATGGAGGAAGAGGGGGGAATTTCGTGGCCCTTGGTGGAGGGGTCCGAAATCAACCCTATCTCTTGTTTCCCCACACATACGGACTCTAAAAATAGCCTATACTTATGTATTTCAGAATTACATGGGCCTGTCCCAATAATAAGGTGACGCAGCACCTAAAATAGCCTCGGGACGAAATTTAGGAAGTGGCATCTTGTATATTTCGTCCAAGCCTTCATGCACCCATTATGGTGGCTTCAAAGTCCTGAAATCATCACTTGTAACTCCGTTCTTGTTCCCCTTGCGCATGCCATCATCTCCATGCTTGTTCTTGCTCCAATGTTCATCCTTCTCCAAGCTAGGCCCTTCATTTGTAAGCAAAACAAATGTATCCAATTTAGGCAGCATCATATTCTCATGAACATTAGAATCATTACCAAGAAACGAAAGTACCTGGTAATTTAGTTGGCGTGCACGAGCTCTAGTAATTGGTCCAGTATGTATAGCAGCAGGGGCTGTGGGTGTAACAATTGTATTGATGTCCTCATCAAGTAGTAGGTATATAATCAGGGTGTAACCGACAATATTCACTCCACCAAACCAAAGCATAACCAGTGAAAGAACCAACCGCAACCTTAACCTTTTTATGTTCATCGAAATTATGGGAAGCAAATATTTATTTTATGTCGAACTCCCATTCAATATATAAAGCAGGTTTAAAACGGCCATTAAATGGTGGTATAGATACATTAACCTGATCATGTGCATTTGGATGTTTGTGCACCTCTCGTGACGGTTGTGGTATTTGCAAAGGTGGTGGCACGTCTCCTGCGATCGACAAAGCCCATGAATTGACTCTGGATCCTGTCATGATTAGTAGAACAAGAAACAAAACCCAAAAATAATGTTCCTATAACTACTAGGATGTGGTGGTAAAACGCTCACAGTAAAGCAAATATCAATGTCTTACAAGTTCTTACCATGCAGCAGGTGGTGATCGGCAACCAGCGGTGTCAAGTAACTCTGAATATTGAGTAAAGCGATTGCCAGGGGAGCGTAGGATACACGGTGTAGAAATATGTGGAGCTGGGTTGGCTATATATGGTAGCAAAAGATTAGCAATAATCAATTCAAAGATGCAATGTTGAATAAACGCTCAACGACGGTACTGTGCTGGTCCTAGGCTAGACCGGACTAGAGACGCGAGCCTAGAACACTAATAAGGTCACGGCGTAGCACAACTAGCATCAATGAAGGATACTAAGTAGCTCTTGACAGCAAGATATAAGTGAAGATCACAACGGCAGTGAAGATAATGATGAAAAACAACTGCCAAGCAGGATATACAACAACTCTCTCTCCAACTTTCCTCTTGAAAAGTTTGAGACAATTTTCTGATAAATTCTTTCAAAGAATGCTACTAACTCAAGCTTTCTAATGCAAAAAGAATCACTCAATTCCGAGTTGATATGAGGAGTCAAAGAATTCTAAAACTGGCCTGAAAAATTGGAACAAGTTGTGTTCACGAACTTCAGAGGGCAAAAAGACCTATTTAGAAGCCGATTTTGAGGTGTCAAATATTGAACTAGGTTCTGCAACTATTTAGATGCGGCTCGTCGCTATCTTCAATTTGAGTACTCACGGAGCCAAAGCGGACTTCGTATGAGGAAGATACACCTGTTTTACTGAACAGTGCGCAAAACAGATTCCAATCCGAATTCAGGTACGAGATTGATTCTAGATAGATCCAATTTTATTTTCTTCTCTCTTTTTTTTCTCACGCTTTTTTTTTCTTGTCCTTTTTTCTCTGACTTTTTTTTTCTCTCGTTTTTTTTCTCTCTTTTTTTCTCCCTCTTTCCAAAACAAACTAGATTTCAACTATTATTATGACAATGAATGGTGGGTAGCACGTGGTGGAAATTGATGGATGGGTGGTGGACAGCGGAAGAGATAATGATGCAGCGGTGGCGTGACTAATGTGAACAGAACTCGAAACTCTAAACGAACTAGACACTAAGACCAGCAACTCGACATGACGATGCAACCGATAATTCAACTATGCAAGCAATGAAAAGAAAATTGCAAAGGCTCAGATTGGCTTGGACCAAGGATGAATAGATCTAACTCTTTTGTGTGGCTCTTTCTTGGACAATAGGTAAGAAAATAAATCTAATCTAGGAAAATTAGAAATTCTCACCGAGCAACCTGAAAACTGATACCACTTGATAGAGGCGAGGGTGTCCCGATCTTTCGATGAGATGATAACTATCGATTTGGTGGAGACGACTTTGACGATCCGACTACAAACGTGCACGACGTTGCGCCTTAGCAATCGCTAAACCAATCTCCTGAGGTTACTGATGATGCCGGAAGCACGGTCAGCCTGACCACGAAGGTCTATTCCTGCAAGCAATCGAAGAACAAGCAAGAATATGATAAAGCAATCTGAATATTGCAAATATATATGAGGTATTGATAATGGTGGGGATCCGTAAGCGGTCTTGGTCTGGTCGTTGGACACAAACGAAGTACACGAAGTTGCAATGGCTAACTTTTAACTAAACAAATCCCAAGGAAAAGCTACTAGATGGATCTACTTATATAGGAGCAAGGGGTGGCGGCCAAGGAGGTGGGAGGACGTCCCAAGGCATCCGAAAACTAAATCTAGGTCGTACAAGGCCAATGGACCCAAGTGGAGGTGATGTAACACCTTTGGACTTGTAGTTTGACTCGGATTCTGCTGCAGCATCAGATTGTTTCGTCCACAACTCAACGCTCCGGACGAATTTGAAGGTGATTCCAATTGGGTTGGAAAGTGCACGAAATCTAGTTTCCAACAAAAAAAGAATCACCCAATTCGGAGTCCGTATGAAAAACTTGTGTGCGTTTTGAGTTAGGTGTGTCTGTGCAGTCCGAATCTGAATCCAGAACGTGAGAGACTTGGACTCTATCTTCTCTTGGGCCAAAAGTGACGTGAGAGAACTTTTTGGACAGCAAATAAACATCTCTTTCTTCCTTATCTTCATATGTGGATTGTACAAATGTCCCATACACCTGCAATTAGACAAAACACAAAAGTGTGTGAAGTATTTTTGTTCTGGATAACATAAATAGATTATTGAATAGTTTGCACTAGAAATCACCTGACAAATATGCATATATGCAATATTTTTGGTCATATCCAAGGTAGTCATGTCCTCATCACTGCCCCTCTGCCTTCGGGAGCATTACATGTGGACAAGCCACCTATAGGGTCCACATGTTATTGACTCAAAGGAAGGTGTAGTAAGGCGCAGAAGCTCAGTCCCGAGGGCCCTGAAAGGGAAATGTAACTCATGCGCCAGGCCTTATGGTGCTACCGCTGCACGAACTCATGCCAAACTCGAGATTTGTTTCTTTACTATACATGCACGCAATAATTTAATGGACATTGTAATCACAACATGTCATGGGGAGCTCTAAATTTGAATTTGAAACTTATAAAACGAAAAAATTTGAAAAAAAAACTTTGGTTTTGTTATTAATAATGGAACCGGGGGGGGGGGGGCATTGACCCTCCTATTATTCTAAAAAAGTTCAAAACAAATAAACTAGGAGAGAGCGAGTATACCATAGGCTGTGTCCCATACAAAATAAGTCCCCTAGTTTGTCATCACGAAGATGCGGTTAGAAAGGAGCACAACGTCTTCGTACTCATACAGCAACAAATCGGACGCAGACAGCATGGTCCACCTTTGAACGCCATGTGCAAGGTTCGTGCTATCTTCTTCAATCTCATCGTGGTTCCATCATACCAGTTCAGGCGGTGGCCCTTTGCGTGGCTGATCCCAATGTTGGACAAAGGTTCTACGAGAACGGTGTCACCGTTGTAAATGTTGTGCAAATTGATGTTGGTACCCTCCCATACATATGCAAGCCAATCTCCACTCGCACCGATCCTAACCTGTGAAACAGTGGCCAGGGGGAGAATTTGGAAATGGACACGGAAATTGTCTTTAGAATGCATTTACTATGTGATCAAACTCATCTTACCTGCTCATCGGACAAAATCCGGGTGCCCCTCAACATCGGCATCTCAAGGTGATCAGGACATGACTACCTTGGATATGACCAAAAATATTGCATATATGCATATTTGTCAGGTGATTTCTAGTGCAAACTATTCAATAATCTATTTGTGTTATCCAGAACAAAAATACTTCACACACTTTTGTGTTTTGTCTAATTGTAGGTGTATGGGACATTTGTACAATCCACATATGAAGATAAGGAAGAAAGAGATGTTTATTTGCTGTCCAAAAAGTTCTCTCACGTCACTTTTGGCCCAAGAGAAGATAGAGTCCAAGTCTCTCACGTTCTGGATTCAGATTCGGACTGCACAGACATACCTGACTCAAAACGCACACAAGTTTTTCATACGGACTCCGAATTGGGTGATTCTTTCTTTGTTGGAAACTAGATTTCATGCACTTTCCAACCCAATTGGAATCACCTTCAAATTCGTCCGGAGCGTTGAGTTGTGGACGAAACAATCTGATGCTGCAGCAGAATCCGAGTCAAACTACAAGTCCAAAGGTGTTACATCACCTCCACTTGGGCCCATTGGCCTTGTACGACCTAGATTTAGTTTTAGGCTGCCTTGGGACGTCCTCCCACCTCCTTGGCCGCCACCCCTTGCTCCTATATAAGTAGATCCATCTACTAGCTTTTCCTTGGGATTTGTTTAGTTAAAAGTTAGCCATTGCAACTTCGTGTACTTCGTTTGTGTCCAACGACCAGACCAAGACCGCTTCCGGATCCCCACCATTATCAATACTTCATATATATTTGCAATATTCAGATTGCTTTATCATATTCTTGCTCGTTCTTCGATTGCTTGCAGGAATAGACCTTCGTGGTCAGGCTGACCGTGCTTCCAGCATCGTCAGTAACCTCAGGAGATTGGTTTAGCGATTGCTAAGGCGCAACATCGTTCACGTTTGTAGTCGGATCGTCAAAGTCGTCTCCACCAAATCGATAGTTATCATCTCATCGAAAGATCGGGACCCTCGCCTCTATCAAGTGGTATTAGAGCAACGGCAGCAAGATATAAGTGAAGATCACAACGGCAGCGAAAATAATGATGAAAAACAACTGCCAAGCAGGATATACAACAACTCTCTCTCCAACTTTCCTCTTGAAAAGTTTGAGACAATTTTCTGATAAATTCTTTCAAAGAATGCTACTAATTCAAGCTTTCCAATGCAAAAAGAATCACTCAATTCCGAGTTGATATGAGGAGTCAAAGAATTCTAAAACTGGCCTGAAAAATTGGAACAAGCTGTGTTCACGAACTTCGAAGGGCAAAAAGACCTATTTAGAAGCCGATTTTTAGGTGTCAAATATTGAACTAGCTTCTGCAACTATTTAGATGCGGCTCGTTGCTAGCTTCAATTTGAGTACTCACGGAGCCAAAACGGACTTCGTATGAGGAAGATACACCTGTTTTACTGAACAGTGCGCAAAACAGATTCCAATCCGAATTCAGGTACGAGATTGATTCTAGATAGATCCAATTTTTTTTCTTCTCTTTTTTTTTCTCACGCTTTTTTTTTCTTCTCTCTCTTTTTCTTTTTTTTCCTTTTCTCTCTTTTTTTTCTCTATCTTCTTTTTTTTTCCAAGACAAACTAGATAAGATGCAGATTGGATCAGGCGAAGATGTGAATGACCTCAACTATGATTATGACAATGAACAATGCGTAGCATGTGGTGGAAATTAATAGATGGGATGGTGGACAGCGGAAGGGATAATGATGCAGCGGCGGCGTGACTAATGTGAACAGAACTCGAAACTCTAAAGGAACTAGACGCTAAGACCAGCAACTGACACGATGATGCAACCGATAATTCAACTATGCAAGCAATGAATAGAAAATTGCAAAGGCTCAGACTGGCTTGGATAAAGGATGAACAGATCTAACTTTTTTTGTGTGGCTTTTTCTTGGACAATAGGTAAGAAAATAAATCTAATCTAGGAAAACTGGAAATTCTCACCGAGCAACCTGAAAACTGATACCACTTGATAGAGGCGAGGGTCCCGATCTTTCGATGAGATGATAACTATCGATTTGGTGGAGACGACTTTGACGATCCGACTACAAACGTGAACGACGTTGCGCCTTAGCAATCGCTAAACCAATCTCCTGAGGTTACTGACGATGCTGGAAGCACGGTCAGCCTGACCACGAAGGTCTATTCCTGCAACCAATCGAAGAACGAGCAAGAATATGATAAAGCAATCTGAATATTGCAAATATATATGAAGTATTGATAATGGTGGGGATCCGGAAGCGGTCTTGGTCTGGTCGTTGGACACAAACGAAGTACACGAAGTTGCAATGGCTAACTTTTAACTAAACAAATCCCAAGGAAAAGCTAGTAGATGGATCTACTTATATAGGAGCAAGGGGTGGCGGCCAAGGAGGTGGGAGGACGTCCCAAGGCAGCCTAAAACTAAATCTAGGTCGTACAAGGCCAATGGGCCCAAGTGGAGGTGATGTAACACCTTTGGACTTGTAGTTTGACTCGGATTCTGCTGCAGCATCAGATTGTTTCGTCCACAACTCAACGCTCCGGACGAATTTGAAGGTGATTCCAATTGGGTTGGAAAGTGCATGAAATCTAGTTTCCAACAAAGAAAGAATCACCCAATTCGGAGTCCGTATGAAAAACTTGTGTGCGTTTTGAGTCAGGTATGTCTGTGCAGTCCGAATCTGAATCCAGAACGTGAGAGACTTGGACTCTATCTTCTCTTGGGCCAAAAGTGACGTGAGAGAACTTTTTGGACAGCAAATAAACATCTCTTTCTTCCTTATCTTCATATGTGGATTGTACAAATGTCCCATACACCTACAATTAGACAAAACACAAAAGTGTGTGAAGTATTTTTGTTCTGGATAACACAAATAGATTATTGAATAGTTTGCACTAGAAATCACCTGACAAATATGCATATATGCAATATTTTTGGTCATATCCAAGGTAGTCATGTCCTGATCACAAGGGGCGTCAACTTGCAACTACGGCCACACCGCGCTGGAGAGACCCCCAAGGAAACATCCTCGTGCGTTGCACGGAACATCAAGATGCATTTGCATGACTAGTATATCTTGTGAGAGAGAAGGATGAAGGAGGGAAGGTCTTATTTGCAAATGTGGAGAGGGGTGTGCCAAACTACGGCCACGGCGCACTGAAAAAATTGAGTTTGGGTCAGCGGCACACCCTGCGGAAAGATGCCCGTGTGGGCTTCTTCTATAACTAGCAGGATGCCCATGCATTGTAGGGAACATTAACATGCATTTTCTTACAAAACATCTGTTGTGATTGATCCTTGCAGGAGTAATCCCATGTGTAAAAACTAATGATATCTCGAGAATTTTATTGGGAAAATGGTACCTTTGGAACATGTTTTCTCTACTACTGCTCCTTGCAGTGAGCGGTATGCAATGCATGTGTTAGCAGACATGACAGCTTGTCCATGGAAGTTCAACCACGACGACCATCACGTTTATTGTTTCTACCACTACCACACCCACACACGATTCCCACGACGCTGCTCAAACCCACGGCACGACGTCCCCCGACGTGCGCCTCATCCCTCTCGGCCTCACCGCTACTCTGCCTTTGTGTGCATGACATGCGGGCTAGCTGAACTGCGGCGACCATCAAGTTTCTACCATAGCCACACCCGACTGCACGCGGTTTGCCTGCTCCAATCCGTACTCCCAAACCATCGAATTGTCAACCAGCGGTTGATGAGGACATCAATACAATTGTTACACCCACAGCCCCTGCTGCTATACATACTGGACCAATTACTAGAGCTCGTGCACGCCAACTAAATTACCAGGTACTTTCGTTTCTTGGTAATGATTCTAATGTTCATGAGAATATGATGCTGCCTAAATTGGATACATTTGTTTTGCTTACAAATGAAGGGCCTAGCTTGGAGAAGGATGAACATTGGAGCAAGAACAAGCATGGAGATGATGGCATGCGCAAGGGGAACAAGAACGGAGTTACAAGTGATGATTTCAGGACTTTGAAGCCACCATAATGGGTGCATGAAGCCTTGGACGAAATATACAAGATGCCACTTCATAAAATTTCCTCCCGAGGCTATTTTAGGTGCTGCGTCACCTTATTATTGGGCCAGGCCCATGTAATTTCGAAATACATAAGTATAGACTATTTTTAGAGTCCGTATGTGTGGGGAAACAAGAGATAGGGTTGATTTCGGACCCCTCCACCAAGGGCCACGAAATTCCCCCCTCTTCCTCCATATATACAGCCCTTAGGGCATCGTTTAGACTTTGGGGGGTTTTGTTTAGATTAAAAGTTCGCCATAGCTGCAACTTCGCGTACTTCGTTTGTGTTCAACGACCAGACAAAGGCGTCACAGAACCCCACCTTGATCAATAAAGCTTTCATCTTATATTCGCAATATCCAGATTGCAATCTCAGTTTCTTGCTTGTTCTTCGTTTGCTCGTAGGAAACAGATCCTCGTGGTCAGGTTGATCGTGCTCTGGCGTGGTCAATAACCTCTCGGAGTTGGTTTAGCGATTGCTAAGGCGCGACGTCCTCGCACGTTCGTAGTCGGATCGTCAAAGTCGACTGCCACCAAAGCGATATCCATCATCTCATCGAAAGACGGGACACCTTTGCCTCTATCAAGTGGTATCAGATTTGCAGGTTGCTCGATGAGATTTTACAGTTTTTCGTAGTTTAGATCGAGTCTGTTCTTCATACCTATAGTCCACGAAAAAGCCACAAAAAAAATTAGGGTTAGTTCATCATATCCGAACCAATCTGAGCCTTTGCATAATCTTTTTAGGGTTTTGCTTTGTTGAATTTGCGGTTGCATCGTCGTGTCTAGTTGCTGGTCTTAGAGTCTAGTCTTTTAGAGTTTCGAGTTCTGGTCATAAGTTGTCACGCCGCCGCCGCACCATCATCATCACCCCTGCCATCTACCACCACCGCTTATCCGCCACCGCTTCGAATCCGTATCCATATACCACCACAGCTGTCATATACCACCACCGCTGCCATCTACCACCATATATCCACCATCAATCCGTGTTCTTGTCATATTAGGTTTGTTTTCGAGATCCATCTAGATTCCGATTCGTGTTTCCTTGCCGGAGTAGGTTTCGGAAAAAAAAAGAGTCCAGAAACCACGCTCCGTTTAGGCCCAAAATTTTTTGAAAACGCATTTTTCGAAAAAATTTCTGGCTATCCTATTTTTAGGTGTTTCTGAGTGTTTTGAGACAGGTGCCATTATAGGAAGTTTTTTTTGACCCGTTTCCAGTTTTTGGGTCCGGGCAGTCAAAAAAAAAATTTGTCGAAAAAATTTCGTGCCCATCCTGTCAGTTTGAGCTAGGAAGAGTTTTGAGACACTCGCCATTATAGTGATTTTTCGCAAAAAAAAATAGCAGCGCAAAAAAAAAAGAGCGCAAAAAAAAAGAGCGAATTTTTTTTCCAGAGTGTGCTTTTCCCTTGTTTACGTGCCGCGGCGTGATTTTGTTGGTGTTCTAGGCTCGCGTCTCTAGCACAGTCTAGCCTAGGACCAGCACAGTACCGTCGTTGAGCGTTTATTCAACTTTGCATCTCTGGATTGATTATTGCTGACCCTTTTTGCTACCATATTATAAGCCTTCCCAGCTCCACATACATCTACGTCGTGCGTTTGACTCTCCCTGGTAATCGCTCTATCCAAGCTTTTAGAGTTTTTGACTACAACGGTTGCTGATCACCGCCTGCTGCTGGGTAAGAACTGGAAAGAATTTGAGATTTGCTTGACGGATTTGTGACACCCACCACCACCTCTTTTTAGTAGTCTGTAGGATCATATTCTTGTGTGTTTCTATTGCTGCTAACCATGCCAGGATCACAAGCCGACGAGACTGACTGGGAGAACATGACGAATAAGGATTTGCATGATAAATTTCAGCAAATGATGAGTGAACAGGTGCAAGACGTGCTAAACAGATTTGAAGAGGCCATGGAGAAGATAGATGGCATGGAGAAGACGTTCGAAACAAAGCTCGATAACAAGTTTAATGAATTTCTCGCGCGTCTTCCACCACCACCACCCGCTGCACCTAACGCACCTCTCCAACAACAACAACAACGACTACCTCCACGTCGCGAAATAGACCTCCGCCGAGCGAGCCGTGTTCCTCTTGCGTTTGGCCAAACTGTTGGTGCTGCTGTTGATACTTCTGTGGCTCCTGCTGCTGATGCGGAGGAGGATGATTATGTGGGAGATTATGAGGATGAGGTTGATCAAAATCCAAACTACGTGCAGCCACCAGCACCACCACCAGCAGGTCGACCTCAGGTATATATTCGTAATGGTAGGCCTGCACCACCACCTCAGGTACGAGATGATGTCCATATTCCTAAACTGAAATTGAATATTCCACCATTTGAGGGTAGATATGTTCCTGATATATATCTTACTTGGGAGTTAGAAACTGAACAACGTTTTACATGTTTACAATATCCTGAGGAGAGACGGGTTGCTGCTGTTGTTTGTGCTTTCACTAGTTTTGCATGTGTCTGGTGGTCTGAACATTGTAGATTATATCCTATTCCAACTACTTGGGCTGCTTTGAAAACTGCTATACGTACGCGTTGGGTTCCACCATATTATCAACGTGAATTGCTTCAAAAATTGCAGCGTTTAAGACAACGAAAAAATTCTGTAGAAGAATATTATCAGGAATTACAAACTGGCATGATTCGATGTGGTATTGTTGAGGAGAATGAAGTTATGCTTGCACGTTTTCTGGGTGGATTAAATAGAGAGATTCAGACCATTCTAGACTATAAGGAGTATACTAATATCACTCGTTTATTCCATCTTGCTTGTAAAGCTGAACGTGAAGTGCAGGATCGACAAGCATTGGCGCGAACTAACTTTTCTGCAGGCCGACCTTCATCATGGACACCGCGTGCATCTTCTACTTCAACTGCACTAGCACCTCAATCAGGTGCCTCCTACAGCCGTGATACAAGAAAACAGGAACAACCACCATTATCTGCCAAGAGCGCACTGTCGGGCCTGCACAGAGTTCTTCTTCTTCCAGGGCATCAACAGGGCACACAAGTGATATTATTTGTCGTCGTTGTAAGGGAGGAGGTCATTATGCGAGAGAATGCAAATCTCCGCGTGTGATGATTGCTACCGAGGGTGGTGGATATGAGTCCGCTAGTGACTATGATGAGGAGACATTGGCTCTTATTACACGTGAAGAACATGGTGGAGATGATTCTGATCATGAGACGCAATACATGGCTCCTGAAGACGCTGACAGGTATGAATGTTTAGTTGCTCAACGTGTTTTGAGTGTGCAGGTCACACAAGCTGAGCAAAATCAGAGGCACAATTTGTTCCATACCAAGGGAGTTGTGAAGGAACGTTCTGTGCGCGTCATAATAGACGGAGGGAGCTGCAACAACTTGGCTAGCATGGAGATGGTGGAGAAGCTTTCTCTCACCACAAGACCACATCCACATCCTTACTACATCCAATGGTTCAACAACAGCGGCAAGGTTAAGGTAACACATACTGTTCGTGTGCATTTTAGTATCTCTACATATGCTGATTATGTTGATTGTGATGTGGTACCCATGCAAGCATGTTCCTTATTACTTGGTAGACCATGGCAATTTGATAAAAATTCTGTACACCATGGTAGAAACAATCACTATACTCTTGTTCATAAGGATAAAAATATTACTTTGCTTCCTATGACTCCTGATTCCATTTTGAAAGATGATATTAATAGAGCTAATAAAGCACAACAGGAGAAGAATAAGAGTGAAAATCAGATTGTGGCAAAAGAATTTGAGCAACAAATGAGGCCTAATAATAAACCATCTAGTGTTGCTTCTGAAATTAAATTGAAAAGTGCATGTTTATTTGCCACCAAATCTGATATTGATGAGCTAGATTTCAGCAAATCTGTTTGCTATGCTTTTGTGTGCAAAGAGGCATTATTTTCATTCGAGGACGTGCCTTCCTCTTTGCCTCCTGCTGTCACTAACATTTTGCAGGAGTTCGCTGACGTTTTTCCACAAGACGTGCCACCGGGATTACCGCCTATTCGAGGAATTGAGCATCAGATTGACTTAATTCCCGGTGCTTCACTGCCAAACCGTGCACCATACCGTACCAATCCAGAGGAGACGAAGGAGATTATGCGTCAAGTACAAGAGCTTCTCGACAAAGGTTATATACGCGAATCCCTTAGTCCTTGTGCTGTTCCTATTATTCTAGTGCCGAAAAAGGATGGTACATCACGTATGTGTGTTGATTGTAGAAGCATTAATAATATTACTATTCGTTATCGTCATCCTATTCCTAGGCTAGATGATATGCTTGATGAATTGAGTGGCTCTACAATATTCTCCAAAGGTTATTTGCGTAGTGGCTACCATCAAATTCGTATGAAATTGGGAGATGAATGGAAAACAGCATTTAAAACTAAGTTTGGATTATATGAGTGGTTAGTCATGCCTTTTGGGTTAACTAATGCACCTAGTACTTTCATGAGATTAATGAACGAAGGTTTACGTGCTTTCATTGGACGATTTGTGGTAGTTTACTTTGATGACATATTGATTTATAGCAGATCTTTGGAAGAACATTTGGAACATTTACGTGTAGTTTTTATTGCTCTACGTGATGCACGTTTGTTTGGTAACCTTGGGAAGTGCACCTTTTGCACCGACCGAGTATCTTTTCTTGGCTATGTTGTTACTCCACAGGGAATTGAAGTTGATAAAGCCAAGATTGAAGCTATTGAGAGTTGGCCGCAGCCCAAAACGGTCACACAAGTGAGGAGTTTTCTTGGCCTCGCTGGATTCTATAGGCGTTTTGTGAGAGATTTCAGCACCATTGCTGCACCTCTCAATGAGCTTACAAAGAAAGATGTGCCTTTTCTTTGGGGTACCGCACAGGAAGAAGCCTTCACGGTATTGAAGGATAAGTTGACACATGCTCCTTTACTCCAACTTCCTGATTTTAATAAGACTTTTGAGCTTGAATGTGATGCTAGTGGAATTGGATTAGGAGGTGTGTTATTACAAGATGGCAAACCTGTTGCATACTTTTCTGAAAAATTGAGTGGGCCTAGTCTGAATTATTCTACTTATGATAAAGAATTATATGCTCTTGTTCGGACTTTAGAAACATGGCAACATTATTTATGGCCCAAAGAATTTGTTATACATTCTGATCATGAATCTTTGAAACATATTAAAAGTCAAGCTAAACTGAATCGTAGACATGCTAAATGGGTTGAATTCATTGAGACTTTCCCTTATGTCATTAAACACAAGAAGGGAAAAGAAAATGTTATTGCTGATGCATTGTCTCGTCGCTATACTATGCTTTCACAACTTGACTTCAAAATATTTGGTTTAGAGACCATCAAAGATCAATATGCGCATGATGCTGATTTTAAAGATGTAATGCAGAATTGTAAAGAAGGAAGAATGTGGAACAAGTTTGTCGTTAACGATGGATTTGTGTTTCGTGCTAACAAGCTATGCATTCCAGCTAGCTCCGTTCGTCTTTTGTTGTTGCAGGAGGCGCATGGAGGAGGATTAATGGGACACTTTGGCGTGAAGAAGACGGAGGACGTACTTGCTACACATTTCTTTTGGCCAAAGATGAGACGGGATGTTGAGCGTTTTATTGCTCGATGCACTACATGTCAAAAAGCTAAGTCACGACTCAATCCTCATGGTTTATATATGCCTTTGCCTGTACCTAGTGTTCCTTGGGAGGATATATCTATGGACTTTGTTTTAGGTTTACCTCGAACAAAGAAGGGGAGGGATAGCATATTTGTTGTCGTGGATAGATTCTCGAAAATGGCACACTTTATACCATGTCATAAAAGCGATGATGCTGTTAATGTTGCTGATTTGTTCTTTCGTGAAATTATTCGCTTGCATTTTAGTACTACTTGTCACCCCCAAACTGATGGACAAACTGAAGTAGTCAATAGAACGTTGTCTACTATGCTTAGGGCTGTTTTGAAGAATAATAAGAAAATGTGGGAGGAATGCTTGCCTCATATTGAATTTGCTTATAATCGTTCATTGCATTCTACTACTAAGATGTGCCCTTTTGAAGTTGTGTATGGTTTCCTACCTCGTGCACCTATTGATTTGTTGCCTCTTCCATCTTCGGAGAAGGTTAATTTTGATGCTAAACAACGTGCTGAATTGATTTTAAAAATGCATGAGTTAACTAAGGAAAACATTGAGCGTATGAATGCTAAATATAAACTTGCTGGAGATAAGGGTAGAAAACATGTTGTGTTTGCACCTGGAGATCTTGTTTGGTTACATTTGCGTAAGGATAGATTTCCTGATTTGCGCAAATCAAAGTTAATGCCACGTGCTGATGGTCCATTTAAGGTGTTAGAGAAAATAAATGATAATGCATATAAACTTGAGCTGCCTGCAGATTTTGGGGTTAGTCCCACTTTTAACATTGCAGATTTGAAGCCTTATTTGGGTGAGGAAGATGAACTTCCGTCGAGGACGACTTCATTTCAAGAAGGGGAGGATGATGAGGTGATAGAGGCAAAGGTGTCCCGTCTTTCGATGAGATGATGGATATCGCTTTGGTGGAAGTCGACTTTGACGATCCGACTACGAACGTGCGAGGACGTCGCGCCTTAGCAATCGCTAAACCAACTCCGAGAGGTTATTGACCACGCCGGAGCACGATCAACCTGACCACGAGGGTCTGTTTCCTGCGAGCAAACGAAGAACAAGCAAGAAACTGAGATTGCAATCTGGATATTGCGAATATAAGATGAAAGCTTTATTGATCAAGGTGGGGTTCTGTGACGCCTTTGTCTGGTCGTTGAACACAAACGAAGTACGCGAAGTTGCAGCTATGGCGAACTTTTAATCTAAACAAAACCCAAAGTCTAAACGATGCCCTAAGGGCTGTATATATGGAGGAAGAGGGGGGAATTTAGTGGCCCTTGGTGGAGGGGTCCGAAATCAACCCTATCTCTTGTTTCCCCACACATACGGACTCTAAAAATAGCCTATACTTATGTATTTCGAAATTACATGGGCCTGGCCCAATAATAAGGTGACGCAGCACCTAAAATAGCCTCGGGACGAAATTTATGAAGTGGCATCTTGTATATTTCGTCCAAGGCTTCATGCACCCATTATGGTGGCTTCAAAGTCCTGAAATCATCACTTGTAACTCCGTTCTTGTTCCCCTTGCGCATGCCATCATCTCCATGCTTGTTCTTGCTCCAATGTTCATCCTTCTCCAAGCTAGGCCCTTCATTTGTAAGCAAAACAAATGTATCCAATTTAGGCAGCATCATATTCTCATGAACATTAGAATCATTACCAAGAAACGCAAGTACCTGGTAATTTAGTTGGCGTGCACGAGCTCTAGTAATTGGTCCAGTATGTATAGCAGCAGGGGCTGTGGGTGTAACAATTGTATTGATGTCCTCATCATCCTCCCCTTCTTGAAATGAAGTCGTCCTCGACGGAAGTCCATCTTCCTCACACAAATAAGGCTTCAAATCTGCAATGTTAAAAGTGGGACTAACCCCAAAATCTGCAGGCAGCTCAAGTTTATATGCATTATCATTTATTTTCTCTAACACCTTAAAGGGACCATCAGCACGTGGCATTAGCTTTGATTTGCGCAAATCAGGAAATCTATCCTTACGCAAATGTAACCAAACAAGATCTCCAGGTGCAAACACAACATGTTTTCTACCCTTATCTCCAGCAAGTTTATATTTAGCATTCATACGCTCAATGTTTTCCTTAGTTAACTCATGCATTTTTAAAATCAATTCAGCACGTTGTTTAGCATCAAAATTAACCTTCTCCGAAGATGGAAGAGGCAACAAATCAATAGGTGCACGAGGTAGGAAACCATACACAACTTCAAAAGGGCACATCTTAGTAGTAGAATGCAATGAACGATTATAAGCAAATTCAATATGAGGCAAGCATTCCTCCCACATTTTCTTATTATTCTTCAAAACAGCCCTAAGCATAGTAGACATCGTTCTATTGACTACTTCAGTTTGTCCATCAGTTTGGGGGTGACAAGTAGTACTAAAAAGCAGTTTAGTCCCCAACTTAGCCCATAAACATCTCCAAAAGTGGCTAAGAAATTTAGTATCACGATCTGAAACAATAGTATTTGGCACACCATGCAAGCGAATAATTTCACGAAAGAACATATCAGCAACATTAACAGCATCATCGCTTTTATGACATGGTATAAAGTGTGCCATTTTCGAGAATCTATCCACGACAACAAATATGCTATCCCTCCCCTTCTTTGTTCGAGGTAAACCTAAAACAAAGTCCATAGATATATCCTCCCAAGGAACACTAGGTACAGGCAAAGGCATATATAAACCATGAGGATTGAGTCGTGACTTAGCTTTTTGACATGTAGTGCATCGAGCAATAAAACGCTCAACATCCCGTCTCATCTTTGGCCAAAAGAAATGTGTAGCAAGTACGTCCTCCGTATTCTTCACGCCAAAGTGTCCCATTAATCCTCCTCCATGCGCCTCCTGCAACAACAAAAGACGAACGGAGCTAGCTGGAATGCATAGCTTGTTAGCACGAAACACAAATCCATCGTTAACGACAAACTTGTTCCACATTCTTCCTTCTTTACAATTCTGCATTACATCTTTAAAATCAGCATCATGCACATATTGATCTTTGATGGTCTCCAAACCAAATATTTTGAAGTCAAGTTGTGAAAGCATAGTATAGCGACGAGACAATGCATCAGCAATAACATTTTCTTTTCCCTTCTTGTGTTTAATGACATAAGGGAAAGTCTCAATGAATTCAACCCATTTAGCATGTCTACGATTCAGTTTAGCTTGACTTTTAATATGTTTCAAAGATTCATGATCAGAATGTATAACAAATTCTTTGGGCCATAAATAATGTTGCCATGTTTCTAAAGTCCGAACAAGATCATATAATTCTTTATCATAAGTAGAATAATTCAGACTAGGCCCACTCAATTTTTCAGAAAAGTATGCAACAGGTTTGCCATCTTGTAATAACACTCCTCCTAATCCAATTCCACTAGCATCACATTCAAGCTCAAAAGTCTTATTGATAGAGGCAAAGGTGTCCCGTCTTTCGATGAGATGGTGGATTTCGCTTTGGTGGAAGTCGACTTTGACGATCCGACTACGAACGTGCGAGGACGTCGCGCCTTAGCAATCGCTAAACCAACTCCGAGAGGTTATTGACCACGCCGGAGCACGATCAACCTGACCACGAGGGTCTGTTTCCTGCGAGCAAACGAAGAACAAGCAAGAAACTAAGATTGCAATCTGGATAGTGCGAATATAAGATGAAAGCTTTATTGATCAAGGTGGGGTTCTGTGACGCCTTTGTCTGGTCGTTGAACACAAACGAAGTACGCGAAGTTGCAGCTATGGCGAACTTTTAATCTAAACAAAACCCAAAGTCTAAACGATGCCCTAAGGGCTGTATATATGGAGGAAGAGGGGGGGAATTTCGTGGCCCTTGGTGGAGGGGTCCGAAATCAACCCTATCTCTTGTTTCCCCACACATACGGACTCTAAAAATAGCCTATACTTATGTATTTCGAAATTACATGGGCCTGGCCCAATAATAAGGTGACGCAGCACCTAAAATAGCCTCGGGACGAAATTTATGAAGTGGCATCTTGTATATTTCGTCCAAGGCTTCATGCACCCATTATGGTGGCTTCAAAGTCCTGAAATCATCACTTGTAACTCCGTTCTTGTTTCCCTTGCGCATGCCGTCATCTCCATGCTTGTTCTTGCTCCAATGTTCATCCTTCTCCAAGCTAGGCCCTTCATTTGTAAGCAAAACAAATGTATCCAATTTAGCCAGCATCATATTCTCATGAACATTAGAATCATTACCAAGAAACGAAAGTACCTGGTAATTTAGTTGGCGTGCACGAGCTCTAGTAATTGGTCCAGTATGTATAGCAGCAGGGGCTGTGGGTGTAACAATTGTATTGATGTCCTCATCAAGTGGTTAGTCATGCCTTTTGGGTTAACTAATGCACCTAGTACTTTCATGAGATTAATGAACGAAGTTTTACGTGCTTTCATTGGACGATTTGTGGTAGTTTACTTTGATGACATATTGATTTATAGCAGATCTTTGGAAGAACATTTGGAACATTTGCGTGCTGTTTTTATTGCTCTACGTGATGCACGTTTGTTCGGTAACCTTGGGAAGTGCACCTTTTGCACCGACCGAGTATCTTTTCTTGGCTATGTTGTTACTCCACAGGGAATTGAAGTTGATAAAGCCAAGATTGAAGCTATTGAGAGTTGGCCGCAGCCCAAAACGGTCACACACGTGAGGAGTTTTCTTGGCCTCGCTGGATTCTATAGGCGTTTTGTGAGAGATTTCAGCACCATTGCTGCACCTCTCAATGAGCTTACAAAGAAAGATGTGCCTTTTCTTTGGGGTACCGCACAGGAAGAAGCCTTCTCGGTATTGAAAGATAAGTTGACACATGCTCCTTTACTCCAACTTCCTGATTTTAATAAGACTTTTGAGCTTGAATGTGATGCTAGTGGAATTGGATTAGGCTGTGTGTTATTACAAGATGGCAAACCTGTTGCATACTTTTTTGAAAATTGAGTGGGCCTAGTCTGAATTATTCTACTTATGATAAAGAATTATATGCTCTTGTTCGGACTTTAGAAACATGGCAACATTATTTATGGCCCAAAGAATTTGTTATACATTCTGATCATGAATCTTTGAAACATATTAAAAGTCAAGCTAAATTGAATCGTAGACATGCTAAATGGGTTGAATTCATTGAGACTTTTTCTTATGTCATTAAACACAAGAAGGGAAAAGAAAATGTTATTGCTGATGCATTGTCTCGCCGCTATACTATGCTTTCACAACTTGACTTCAAAATATTTGGTTTGGAGACCATCAAAGATCAATATGTGCATGATGCTGATTTTAAAGATGTAATGCAGAATTGTAAAGAAGGAAGAATGTGGAACAAGTTCGTCGTTAACGATGGATTTGTGTTTCGTGCTAACAAGCTATGCATTCCAGCTAGCTCCGTTCGTCTTTTGTTGTTGCAGGAGGCGCATGGAGGAGGATAAATGGGACACTTTAGCGTGAAGAAGACGGAGGACGTACTTGCTACACATTTCTTTTGGCCAAAGATGAGACGGGATGTTGAGCGTTTTATTGCTCGATGCACTACATGTCAAAAAGCAAAGTCACGACTCAATCCTCATGGTTTATATATGCCTTTGCTTGTACCTAGTGTTCCTTGGGAGGATATATCTATGGACTTTGTTTTAGGTTTACCTCGAACAAAGAAGGGGAGGGATAGCATATTTGTTGTCGTGGATAGATTCTCGAAAATGGCACACTTTATACCATGTCATAAAAGCGATGATGCTGTTAATGTTGCTGATTTGTTCTTTTGTGAAATTATTCGCTTGCATGGTGTGCCAAATACTATTGTTTCAGATCGTGATACTAAATTTCTTAGCCACTTTTGGAGATGTTTATGGGCTAAGTTGGGGACTAAACTGCTTTTTAGTACTACTTGTCACCCCCAAACTGATGGACAAACTGAAGTAGTCAATAGAACGTTGTCTACTATGCTTAGGGCTGTTTTGAAGAATAATAAGAAAATGTGGGAGGAATGCTTGCCTCATATTGAATTTGCTTATAATCGTTCATTGCATTCTACTACTAAGATGTGCCCTTTTGAAGTTGTGTATTGTTTCCTACCTCGTGCACCTATTGATTTGTTGCCTCTTCCATCTTCGGAGAAGGTTAATTTTGATGCTAAACAACGTGCTGAATTGATTTTAAAAATGCATGAGTTAACTAAGGAAAACATTGAGCGCATGAATGCTAAATATAAACTTGCTGGAGATAAGGGTAGAAAACATGTTGTGTTTGCACCTGGAGATCTTGTTTGGTTACATTTGCGTAAGGATAGATTTCCTGATTTGCGCAAATCAAAGTTAATGCCACGTGCTGATGGTCCATTTAAGGTGTTAGAGAAAATAAATGATAATGCATATAAACTTGAGCTGCCTGCAGATTTTGGGGTTAGTCCCACTTTTAACATTGCAGATTTGAAGCCTTATTTGGGTGAGGAAGATGAACTTCAGTCGAGGACGACTTCATTTCAAGAAGGGGAGGATGATGAGGACATCAATACAATTGTTACACCCACAGCCCCTGCTGCTATACATACTGGACCAATTACTAGAGCTCGTGCACGCCAACTAAATTACCAGGTACTTTCGTTTCTTGGTAATGATTCTAATGTTCATGAGAATATGATGCTGCCTAAATTGGATACATTTGTTTTGCTTACAAATGAAGGGCCTAGCTTGGAGAAGGATGAACATTGGAGCAAGAACAAGCATGGAGATGATGGCATGCGCAAGGGGAACAAGAACGGAGTTACAAGTGATGATTTCAGGACTTTGAAGCCACCATAATGGGTGCACGAAGCCTTGGACGAAATATACAAGATGCCACTTCATAAATTTCGTCCCGAGGCTATTTTAGGTGCTGCGTCACCTTATTATTGGGCCAGGCCCATGTAATATTGAAATACATAAGTATAGGCTATTTTTGAGAGTCCGTATGTGTGGGGAAACAAGAGATAGGGTTGATTTCGGACCCCTCCACCAAGGACCACGAAATTCCCCCCCTCTTCCTCCATATATACAGCCCTTAGGGCATCGTTTAGACTTTGGGTTTTGTTTAGATTAAAAGTTCGCCATAGCTGCAACTTCGCGTACTTCGTTTGTGTTCAACGACCAGACAAAGGCGTCACAGAACCCCACCTTGATCAATAAAGCTTTCATCTTATATTCGCAATATCCAGATTGCAATCTCAGTTTCTTGCTTGTTCTTCGTTTGCTCGCAGGAAACAGACCCTCGTGGTCAGGTTGATCGTGCTCCGGCGTGGTCAATAACCTCTCGGAGTTGGTTTAGCGATTGCTAAGGCGCGATGTCCTCGCACGTTCGTAGTCGGATCGTCAAAGTCGACTTCCACCAAAGCGATATCCATCATCTCATCGAAAGACGGGACACCTTTGCCTCTATCAAGAGGTGCAGCAATGGTGCTGAAATCTCTCACAAAACACCTATAGAATCCAGCGAGGCCAAGAAAACTCCTCACTTGTGTGACCGTTTTGGGCTGCGGCCAACTCTCAATAGCTTCAATCTTGGCTTTATCAACTTCAATTCCCTGTGGAGTAACAACATAGCCAAGAAAAGATACTCGGTCGGTGCAAAAGGTGCATTTCCCATGGTTACCAAACATACGTGCATCACGTAGAGCAATAAAAACAGCACGTAAATGTTCCAAATGTTCTTCCAAAGATCTGCTATAAATCAATATGTCATCAAAGTAAACTACCACAAATCGTCCAATGAAAGCACGTAAAACTTCGTTCATTAATCTCATGAAAGTACTAGGTGCATTAGTTAACCCAAAAGGCATGACTAACCACTCATATAATCCAAACTTAGTTTTAAATGCTGTTTTCCATTCATCTCCCAATTTCATACGAATTTGATGGTAGCCACTACGCAAATCAACTTTGGAGAATATTGTAGAGCCACTCAATTCATCAAGCATATCATCTAGCCTAGGAATAGGATGACGATAACGAATAGTAATATTATTAATGCCTCTACAATCAACACACATACGTGATGTACCATCCTTTTTCGGCACTAGAATAATAGGAACAGCACAAGGACTAAGGGATTCGCGTATATAACCTTTGTCGAGAAGATCTTGTACTTGGCGCATAATCTCCTTCGTCTCCTCTGGATTGGTACGGTATGGTGCACGGTTTGGCAGTGAAGCACCGGGAATTAAGTCAATCTGATGCTCAATCCCTCGAATAGGCGGTAATCCCGGTGGCACGTCTTGTGGAAAGACGTCAGCGAACTCCTGCAAAATGTTAGTGACAGCAGGAGGCAAAGAGGAAGGCACGTCCTCGAATGAAAATAATGCCTCTTTGCACACAAAAGCATAGCAAACAGATTTGCTGAAATCTAGCTCATCAATATCAGATTTGGTGGCAAATAAACATGCACTTTTCAATTTAATTTCAGAAGCAACACTAGATGGTTTATTATTAGGCTTCATTTGTTGCTCAAATTCTTTTGCCACAATCTGATTTTCACTCTTATTCGTCTCCTGTTTTGCTTTATTAGCTCTATTAATATCATCTTTCAAAATGGAATCAGGAGTCATAGGAAGCAAAGTAATATTTTTACCCTTATGAACAAGAGTATAGTGATTGTTTCTACCATGGTGTACAGAATTTTTATCAAATTTCCATGGTCTACCAAGTAATAAGGAACATGCTTGCATAGGTACCACATCACAATCAACATAATCAGCATATGTAGAGATACTAAAATGCACACGAACAGTACGTGTTACCTTAACCTTGCCGCTGTTGTTGAACCATTGGATGTAGTAAGGATGTGGATGTGGTCTTGTGGTGAGAGAAAGCTTCTCCACCATCTCCATGCTAGCCAAGTTGTTGCAGCTCCCTCCGTCTATGATGACGCGCACAGAACGTTCCTTCACCGCAGGTGCGCTCTTGGCAGATAATGGTGGTTGTGCCTGTTTTCTTGTATCACGGCTGGAGGTGGCACCGGATGGAGGTGCTGGTGCAGTTGAAGTAGAAGATGCACGTGGTGTCCATGATGAAGGTCGGCCTGCAGAAAAGTTAGTTCGCCCCAATGCTTGTCGATCCTGCACTTCACGTTCAGCTTTACAAGCAAGATGGAATAAACGAGTGATATTAGTATACTCCTTATAGTCTAGAATGGTCTGAATCTCTCTATTTAATCCACCCAGAAAACGTGCAAGCATAGCTTCATTCTCCTCAACAATACCACATCTAATCATGCCAGTTTGTAATTCCTGATAATATTCTTCTACAGAATTTTTCCCTTGTCTTAAACGCTGCAATTTTTGAAGCAATTCACGTTGATAATATGGTGGAACCCAACGCGTACGCATAGCAGTTTTCAACGCAACCCAAGTAGTTGGAATAGGATATAATCTACAACGTTCAGACCACCAGACACACGCAAAACTAGTGAAAGCACAAACAGCAGCAGCAACCCGTCTCTCCTCGGGATATTGTAAACATGTAAATCGTTGTTCAGTTTCTAACTCCCAAGTAAGATATATATCAGGAACATATCTACCCTCAAATGGTGGAATATTCAATTTCAGTTTAGGAATATGGACATCATCTCGTACCTGAGGTGGTGGTGCAGTGATAGAGGCAAAGGTGTCCCGTCTTTCGATGAGATGGTGGATTTCGCTTTGGTGGAAGTCGACTTTGACGATCCGACTACGAACGTGCGAGGACGTCGCGCCTTAGCAATCGCTAAACCAACTCCGAGAGGTTATTGACCACGCCGGAGCACGATCAACCTGACCACGAGGGTCTGTTTCCTGCAAGCAAACGAAGAACAAGCAAGAAACTAAGATTGCAATCTGGATATTGCGAATATAAGATGAAAGCTTTATTGATCAAGGTGGGGTTCTGTGACGCCTTTGTCTGGTCGTTGAACACAAACGAAGTACGCGAAGTTGCAGCTATGGCGAACTTTTAATCTAAACAAAACCCAAAGTCTAAACGATGCCCTAAGGGCTGTATATATGGAGGAAGAGGGGGGAATTTCGTGGCCCTTGGTGGAGGAGTCCGAAATCAACCCTATCTCTTGTTTCCCCACACATACGGACTCTAAAAATAGCCTATACTTATGTGTTTCGAAATTACATGGGCCTGGCCCAATAATAAGGTGACGCAGCACCTAAAATAGCCTCGGGACGAAATTTATGAAGTGGCATCTTGTATATTTCGTCCAAGGCTTCATGCACCCATTATGGTGGCTTCAAAGTCCTGAAATCATCACTTGTAACTCCGTTCTTGTTCCCCTTGCGCATGCCATCATCTCCATGCTTGTTCTTGCTCCAATGTTCATCCTTCTCCAAGCTAGGCCCTTCATTTGTAAGCAAAACAAATGTATCCAATTTAGGCAGCATCATATTCTCATGAACATTAGAATCATTACCAAGAAACGAAAGTACCTGGTAATTTAGTTGGCGTGCACGAGCTCTAGTAATTGGTCCAGTATGTATAGCAGCAGGGGCTGTGGGTGTAACAATTGTATTGATGTCCTCATCATCCTCCCCTTCTTGAAATGAAGTCGTCCTCGACTGAAGTTCATCTTCCTCACCCAAATAAGGCTTCAAATCTGCAATGTTAAAAGTGGGACTAACCCCAAAATCTGCAGGCAGCTCAAGTTTATATGCATTATCATTTATTTTCTCTAACACCTTAAATGGACCATCAGCACGTGGCATTAACTTTGATTTGCGCAAATCAGGAAATCTATCCTTACGCAAATGTAACCAAACAAGATCTCCAGGTGCAAACACAACATGTTTTCTACCCTTATCTCCAGCAAGTTTATATTTAGCATTCATGCGCTCAATGTTTTCCTTAGTTAACTCATGCATTTTTAAAATCAATTCAGCACGTTGTTTAGCATCAAAATTAACCTTCTCCGAAGATGGAAGAGGCAACAAATCAATAGGTGCACGAGGTAGGAAACCATACACAACTTCAAAAGGGCACATCTTAGTAGTAGAATGCAATGAACGATTATAAGCAAATTTAATATGAGGCAAGCATTCCTCCCACATTTTCTTATTATTCTTCAAAACAGCCCTAAGCATAGTAGACAACGTTCTATTGACTACTTCAGTTTGTCCATCAGTTTGGGGGTGACAAGTAGTACTAAAAAGCAGTTTAGTCCCCAACTTAGCCCATAAACATCTCCAAAAGTGGCTAAGAAATTTAGTATCACGATCTGAAACAATAGTATTTGGCACACCATGTAAGCGAATAATTTCACGAAAGAACAAATCAGCAACATTAACAGCATCATCGCTTTTATGACATGGTATAAAGTGTGCCATTTTCGAGAATCTATCCACGACAACAAATATGCTATCCCTCCCCTTCTTTGTTCGAGGTAAACCTAAAACAAAGTCCATAGATATATCCTCCCAAGGAACACTAGGTACAGGTAACAGCATATATCCACCATCCGCGGTAGCAATCATCACACGCGGAGATTTGCATTCTCTCGCATAATGACCTCCTCCCTTACAACGACGACAAATAATATCACTTGTGTGCCCTGTTGATGCCATGGAAGAAGAAGAACGCTGTGCAGGCCCCGCAGGTGCGCTCTTGGCAGATAATGGTGGTTGTGCCTGTTTTCTTGTATCACGGCTGGAGGTGGCACCGGATGGAGGTGCTGGTGCAGTTGAAGTAGAAGATGCACGTGGTGTCCATGATGAAGGTCGGCCTGCAGAAAAGTTAGTTCGCCCCAATGCTTGTCGATCCTGCACTTCACGTTCAGCTTTACAAGCAAGATGGAATAAACGAGTGATATTAGTATACTCCTTATAGTCTAGAATGGTCTGAATCTCTCTATTTAATCCACCCAGAAAACGTGCAAGCATAGCTTCATTCTCCTCAACAATACCACATCTAATCATACCAGTTTGTAATTCCTGATAATATTCTTCTACAGAATTTTTTCCTTGTCTTAAACGCTGCAATTTTTGAAGCAATTCACGTTGATAATATGGTGGAACCCAACGCGTACGCATAGCAGTTTTCAAAGCAGCCCAAGTAGTTGGAATAGGATATAATCTACAATGTTCAGACCACCATACACATGCAAAACTAGTGAAAGCACAAACAGCAGCAACAACTCGTCTCTCCTCAGGATATTGTAAACATGTAAATCGTTGTTCAGTTTCTAACTCCCAAGTAAGATATATATCAGGAACATATCTACCCTCAAATGGTGGAATATTCAATTTCAGTTTAGGAATATGGACATCATCTCGTACCTGAGGTGGTGGTGCAGGCCTACCATTACGAATATATACCTGAGGTCGACCTGCTGGTGGTGGTACAGGTGGCTGCACGTAGTGTTGATTTTGATCAATCTCATCCTCATAATCTCCCACATAATCATCCTCCTCCGCATCAGCAGCAGGAGCCACAGAAGTATCAACAGCAGCACCAACAGTTTGGCCAAACGCAAGAGGAACACGGCTTGCTCGGCGGAGGTCTGCTTCGCGACGTGGAGGTAGTCGTTGTTGTTGTTGTTGGAGAGGTGCGTTAGGTGCAGCGGATGGTGGTGGTGGAAGACGCGCGAGCAATTCATTAAACTTGTTATCGAGCTTTGTTTCGAACGTCTTCTCAAGGCCAGTGATCTTCTCCATGGCCTCTTCAAAATTGTTCAGCACATCTTGCACCTGTTCAGTCATCATTTGCTGAAACTTATCATGAAGCTCCTTGTTCGATAAATTCTCCCAGTCAATCTCGTCAGCTTGTGATCCTGGCATGGTTAGCAGCAATAGAAACACACAAGAATATGATCCTACAGACTACGAACAAGTGGTGGTGGTGGGTGTCACAAATCCGTCAAGCAAATCTCAAATTCTTACCAGTTCTTACCCAGCAGCAGGCGGTGATCGGCAACCGTTGTAGTCAAAAACTCTCAAAGCTTGGATAGAGCGATTACCAGGGAGAGTCAAACACACGACGTAGATGTATGTGGAGCTGGGAAGGCTTATAATATGGTAGCAAAAAGGGTCAGCAATAATAAATTCAGAGATGCAAAGTTGAATAAACGCTCAACGACGGTACTGTGCTGGTCCTAGGCCAGACTGTGGTAGAGACGCGAGCCTAGAACACTAACAAAATCACGGCGCGGCACGTAAACAAGGGAAAAGCACACTCTGAATTTTTTTTTCGCTCTTTTTTTTTTTGCGAAAAATCACTATAATGGCGAGTGTCTCAAAACTCTTCCTAGCTCAAACTGACAGGATGGGCACGAAATTTTTTTCGACCAAATTTTTTTTTTTCGACTGCCTGGACCCAAAAACTGGAAACGGGTCAAAAAAAACTTCCTATAATGGCACCTGTCTCAAAACACTCAGAAACACCTAAAAATAGGATAGCCAGAAATTTCTCCGAAAAATGCGTTTTCGAAAAATTTTGGGCCTAAACGGAGCGTGGCTACCCGACTCTTTTTTTACTCAACATCAATACAATTGTTACACCCACATACCCGACTCTTTTTTTTTTTTCCGAAACCTACTCCGGCAACGAAACACAAATCGGAATCTAGATGGATCCCGAAAACAAACCTAATAAGCAAAGAACTCGGATTGGTGGTGGATATATGGTGGTGGTATATGGCAGCGGTGGTGGTAGCGGTGGTAGTATATGGATATGGATCGGTGGTGGTATATGGACACGGATTGGTGGTGGTATATGGATACGGATTCGGTGCGGTGGTGGTAGATGGCAGGGGCGATGATGATGGTGCGGCGGCGGCGTGACAACTTATGACCAGAACTCGAAACTCTAAAAGACTAGACTCTAAGACCAGCAACTAGACACGACGATGCAACCGCAAATTCAACAAAGCAAAACCCTAAAAAGATTATGCAAGGCTCAGATTGGTTCGGATATGATGAACTAACCCTGATTTTTTTTTGTGGCTTTTTCGTGGACTATAGGTATGAAGAACAGACTCGATCTAAACTACGAAAAACTGTAAAATCTCACCGAGCAACCTAGAAATCTGATACCACTTGATAGAGGCTAAGGTATCCCGTTTTTCGATGAGATGGTGGATTTCGCTTTGGTCAAAGTCGACTTTGTCGATCCGACTACGAACGTGCGAGGACGTCGCGCCTTAGCAATCGCTAAACCAACTCCGAGAGGTTATTGACCACGCCGGACCACGATCAACCTGACCACGAGGGTCTGTTTCCTGCGAGCAAACGAAGAACAAGCAAGAAACTAAGATTGCAATCTGGATATTGCGAATATAAGATGGAAGCTTTATTGATCAAGGTGGGGTTCTGTGACGCCTTTGTCTGGTCGTTGAACACAAACGAAGTACGCGAAGTTGCAGCTATGGCGAACTTTTAATCTAAACAAAACCCCAAAGTCTAAACGATGCCCTAAGGGCTGTATATATGGAGGAAGAGGGGGGAATTTCGTGGCCCTTGGTGGAGGGGTCCGAAATCAACCCTATCTCTTGTTCCCCACACATACGGACTCTAAAAATAGCCTATACTTATGTATTTCGAAATTACATGGGCCTGGCCCAATAATAAGGTGACGCAGCACCTAAAATAGCCTCGGGACGAAATTTAGGAAGTGGCATCTTGTATATTTCGTCCAAGGCTTCATGCACCCATTATGGTGGCTTCAAAGTCCTGAAATCATCACTTGTAACTCCGTTCTTGTTCCCCTTGCGCATGCCATCATCTCCATGCTTGTTCTTGCTCCAATGTTCATCCTTCTCCAAGCTAGGCCCTTCATTTGCAAGCAAAACAAATGTATCCAATTTAGGCAGCATTATATTCTCATGAACATTAGAATCATTACCAAGAAACGAAAGTACCTGGTAATTTAGTTGGCGTGCACGAGCTCTAGTAATTGGTCCAGTATATATAGCAGCAGGGGCTGTGGGTGTAACAATTGTATTGATGTCCTCATCAAAGGGGGTGGCGGCCAAGGAGGTGGGAGGACGTCCCAAGGCAGCCTAAAACTAAATCTAGGTCGTACAAGGCCAATGGGCCCAAGTGGAGGTGATGTAACACCTTTGGACTTGTAGTTTGACTCGGATTCTGCTACAGCATCAGATTGTTTCGTCCACAACTCAACGCTCCGGACGAATTTGAAGGTGATTCCTATTGGGTTGGAAAGTGCACGAAATCTAGTTTCCAACAAAAAAAGAATCACCCATTTCGGAGTCCGTATGAAAAACTTGTGTGCGTTTTGAGTCAGGTATGTCTGTGCAGTCCGAATCTGAATCCAGAACGTGAGAGACTTGGACTCTATCTTCTCTTGGGCCAAAAGTGACGTGAGAGAACTTTTTGGACAGCAAATAAACATCTCTTTCTTCCTTATCTTCATATGTGGATTGTACAAATGTCCCATACACCTGCAATTAGACAAAACACAAAAGTGTGTGAAGTATTTTTGTTCTGGATAACATAAATAGATTATTGAATAGTTTGCACTAGAAATCACCTGACAAATATGCATATATGCAATATTTTTGGTCATATCCAAGGTAGTCATGTCCTCATCATCCTCCCCTTCTTGAAAATAAAGCCGTCCTCGGCGTTGCTTAATCTGAAATGTGGCTAACAAAAGAGACAAGGTGTACATGTTGTATATGTATATGTCATCCATTTTGACTTCCCTTGATTTTTGCATATATGACACATGAATAGATGAGTAACTTGCATAGTTCATAAAATCTAAAGCCAAAAAATTAGCACAAGAAGTAGAAGGCATGAAAATATTGCAACTCAGTTTGCACATATAAGTGAAGCTCTTATTCATTTCAAAAGATTGACAATGTTCATCATTAAACCATCCCAACATTGGTGAATAAACCTTACTTGCATCAAATTTACATGCTACAACATGCTTAAATAAGCGAACATGCAATAAGTCATTCAACACAGAATCATCACCAAGATTAGAGGTCATATCAAAATGATTAAACATTGGTTCTTTTGCATCAATAGTTAATTCAATGGGTGCACTCAAAATTGTTGGTATTTCAGTTGTTTGATCACATGGCAAAGTCAAATTATCAACGTAGTCCTCTAAAATAGGTGGTGTGATCAAAGTAGTGGGTAGCTCATCAGATGGTGCATTCAAATTGACAAGGCATTCATCATTCTCATGTAGAGATGGAAGATCAGTACCTTTGTCATTACCTCTTATGATCAACTCAGATGATGTAGCCACTCTCGGGGGCGATGTGTCACATGGTGGAGGTGATGTAACACCTTTGGACTTGTAGTTTGACTCGGATTCTGCTGCAGCATCAGATTGTTTCGTCCACAACTCAATGCTCCGGACGAATTTGAAGGTGATTCCAATTGGGTTGGAAAGTGCACGAAATCTAGTTTCCAACAAAAAAAAGAATCACCCAATTCGGAGTCCGTATGAAAAACTTGTGTGCGTTTTGAGTCAGGTATGTCTGCGCAGTCCGAATCTGAATCCAGAACGTGAGAGACTTGGACTCTATCTTCTCTTGGGCCAAAAGTGACGTGAGAGAACTTTTTGAACAGCAAATAAACATCTCTTTCTTCCTTATCTTCATATGTGGATTGTACAAATGTCCCATACACCTGCAATTAGACAAAACACAAAAGTGTGTGAAGTATTTTTGTTCTGGATAACATAAATAGATTATTGAATAGTTTGCACTAGAAATCACCTGACAAATATGCATATATGCAATATTTTTGGTCATATCCAAGGTAGTCATGTCCTCATCATCCTCCGCTTCTTGAAAATAAAGCCGTCCTCGGCGTTGCTTAATCTGAAATGTGGCTAACAAAAGAGACAAGGTGTACATGTTGTATATGTATATGTCATCCATTTTTACTTCCCTTGATTTTTGCATATATGACACATGAATAGATGAGTAACTTGCATAGTTCATAAAATCTAAAGCCAAAAAATTAGCACAAGAAGTAGAAGGCATGAAAATATTGCAACTCAGTTTGCACATATAAGTGAAGCTCTTATTCATTTCAAAAGATTGACAATGTTCATCATTAAACCATCCCAATTTTGGTGAATAAACCTTACTTGCATCAAATTTACATGCTACAACATGCTTAAATAAGCAAACATGCAATAAGTCATTCAACACAGAATCATCACCAAGATTAGAGGTCATATCAAAATGATTAAACATTGGTTCTTTTGCATCAATAGTTAATTCGATGGGTGCACTCAAAATTGTTGGTATTTCAGTTGTTTGATCACATGGCAAAGTCAAATTATCAACGTAGTCCTCTAAAATAGGTGGTGTGATCAAAGTAGTGGGTAGCTCATCAGATGGTGCATTCAAATTGACAAGGCATTCATCATTCTCATGTAGAGATGGAAGATCAGCACCTTTGTCATTACCTCTTATGATCAACTCAGATGATATAGCCACTCTCGGGAGCGATGTGTCACATGGTGGAGGTGATGTAGTCCTGACAACAACGGATGTGGTTGTCATAGTATGCCTAGTAGTTGAAGGAACAATCATATCAACTCTTGGAATGTGCACCGTGCGCTTGTTCTCCTCGTGGCCAACACGTCGTTTTATTTCCTGTTCAGCTTTGCAAGCAAGATGAAACAAATGGTCCATAGGATAACACTCTTCATGAATTAGTATCTCTTGAATATCACGGTTTAATCCTCCCCAAAATCTATCCATAAAATCATCTTCACTTTCTTCTAAAGAGGAATGCAACAAGGTAGTTTGTAAATCATCATAATATTTTGTTACAGTTTCACTACCTTGTTTTAAGTGTTGCAACTTCTTAATCATGTCACGAGTATAATAAGCAGGGACGAAAGTATGTCGCATGGCAAGTTTCAAATCATCCCAAGTAGTAGGTATATAATCAGGGTGTAACCGACAATATTCACTCCACCAAACCAAAGCATAACCAGTGAAAGAACCAACCGCAACCTTAACCTTTTTATGTTCATTGAAATTATGGGAAGCAAATATATTTTTTATGTCGAACTCCCATTCAATATATAAAGCAGGTTTAAAACGGCCATTAAATGGTGGTATAGATACATTAACCTGATCATGTACATTTGGATGTTTGTGCACCTCTCGTGACGGTTGTGGTATTTGCAAAGGTGGTGGCACGTCTCCCGCGGTCGACAAAGCCCATGAATTGACTCTGGATCCTGTCATGATTAGTAGAACAAGAAACAAAACCCAAAAAATAATGTTCCTATAACTACTAGGATGTGGTGGTAAAACGCTCACAGTAAAGCAAATGTCAATGTCTTACAAGTTCTTACCATGCAGCAGGCGGTGATCGGCAACCAGCGGTGTCAAGTAACTCCGAATATTGAGTAAAGCGATTGCCAGGGGAGCGTACGTATACATGGTGTAGAAATATATGGAGCTGGGTTGGCTATATATGGTAGCAAAAATATTGCATGCATGCATATTTGTCAGGTGATTTCTAGTGCAAACTATTCAATAATCTATTTATGTTATCCAGAACAAAAATACTTCACACACTTTTGTGTTTTGTCTAATTGCAGGTGTATGTGATATTTGTACAATTCACATATGAAGATAAGGGAGAAAGAGATGTTTAAGTGTTGTTCAAAAAGTTCTTTCACGTCACTTTTGGGCCAAGAGAAGATAGCGTCCAAGTCTCTCACGTTCTGGATTCAGATTCGGACTGCACAGACATACCTGACTCAAAACGCCAACAACGTTTTCATACGGACTCCGAATTGGGTGATTCTTTTTTTGTTGGATTCTAGATTTCGTGCTCTTTGCAGCCCAATTGGATTCACCTTCAAATTCGTCTAGAGCGTTGAGATATAGACGAAACAATCAGAGGCTGCAGCAGAATCTGAGTCAAACAACAAGTCCAAAGGTGTTGCATCACCTCCACTTGGGCCCATTGGCCTTGTACGACCTAGGGTTAGTTTTAGGCTGCCTTGGGACGTCCTCCCACCTCCTAGGCCGCCACCCCTTGCTCCTATATAAGTAGATCTATCTAGTAGCTTTTTCCTTGGGATTTGTTTGGTTAAAAGTTAGCCATTGCAACTTCGTGTACTTTGTTTGTGTCCAACGACCAGACCAAGACCGTTTACGGATCCCCACCTTTATCAATACTTCATCTATATTCACGATATTCAGATTGCTTTATCATATTCTTGCTTGTTCTTCGATTGCTTGCAGGAATAGACCTTCGTGGTCAGGTTGATTGTGCTCTGGCGTGGTCAATAACCTCTCGGAGTTGGTTTAGCGATTGCTAAGGCGCAACGTCGTGCACGTTTGTAGTCGAATCGTCAAAGTCGTCTCCACCAAATCGATAGTTATCATCTCATCGAAAGATCGGGACCCTTGCCTCTATCAAGTGGTATCAGTTTTCAGGTTGCTCGGTGAGAATTTCCAGTTTTCCTAGATTAGATTTATTTTCTTACCTATTGTCCAAGAAAAATCCACAAAAAAGAGTTAGATCTATTCATCCTTTGTCCAAGCCAGTCTGAGCCTTTGCATTTTTCTTTTCATTGTTTGCTTTATTGAATTATCGGTTGCATCGCCGTGTCGAGTTGCTGGTCTTAGTGTCTAGTTCCTTTAGAGTTTCGAGTTCTGTTCATATTAGTCACGCCGCCGCTGCATCATTATCCCTTCCGCTGTCCACTATCCCATCCATCAATTTTCACCATGTGTTACGCACAGTTCGTTGTCATAATCATAGTTGAGGTCATTCACATCTTCGCCTGATCCAATCTGCATCTTATCTAGTTTGTCTTGGAAAGAGGGAGAAAAAAAAAGATAGAGAAAAAAAACGAGAGAAAAAAAAAGTAAAAAAAAAAGTCAGAGAAAAAAAAAGAAAGGAAAAGAAAAAAAAGTGTGAGAAAAAAAAGAGAGGAGAAAAAAAACAAAATTCGGATCTATCTAGACTCAATCTCGTAGTTGAATTCGGATTGGAATCTGTTTTTGTGCACTGTTCAGTAAAAAAGGCATAACTTCCTCATACGAACTCCGTTTTGGCTCCACAAGTACTCAAATTAAAGCTAGCGAGTAGATGCATCTGAATAGTTGCAAAAGCTAGTTCAATATTTCGCGTCTCAAAATCAGCTTCTAAATAGGTCTTTTTGCCCTCCGAAGTTCACGCATACAGTTTGTTCCAGTTTTTCAGGCCAGTTTTAGAATTCTTTGACTCCTCATATCAATTCAGAATTGAGTGATTTTTTTTGCATTAGAAAGCTTGACTTAGTAGCAAACTTTTCAAGAGGAAAGTTGGAGAGAGAGTTGTTATATATCCTGCTTGGCAGTTGTTATTCATCATTATCTTTACTGTCGTTGTGATCTTCACTTATATCTTGCTGTCCAGAGCTACTTATCCTTCATTGATGCTAGTTGTGCTATGCCGTGACCTCGTTAGTGTTCTAGGCTCGTGTCTCTAGTCCGGTCTAGCCTAGGACCAGCACAGTACCGTCGTTGAACGTTTATTCAACATTGCATCTTTGAATTGATTATTGCTAATCTTTTGCTACCATATATAGCCAACCCAGCTCCACATATTTCTACACCGTGTATACGTACGTTCCCCTGACAATCGTTTTACACAATCTTCGGAGTTATTTGACACCGCTGGTTGCCTGTCACCACCTGCCGCATGGTAAGAACTTGTAAGATATTGATATTTGCTTTACTGTGAGCACTTTACAACCACATCCTAGTAGTTCATAGGAACATTATTCTCGAATTTTGGTTCTTGTTTCTACTAATCATGACAGGTTCCAGAGATAGAAGTTCTTGGATGACGGACACATCTTCACCATCACGAGAGTTGGGACAACACACGCAAGTATATGGTCAGGTTATCTCTTTACCATCATTTGAGGGTAGATTTAATCCTGCTATTTATCTAGCTTGGGAGCTTGAAGTAGAACAAGTTTTTAGTCACCATGATTTTTCTGAACTTGAGAGAGTACGAGCTACCATTAGAGAATTTACTGGTTTTGCTTCTGTTTGGTGGAGTGTACATTGTAAGAAAAACATTGATAACCAACCCACAACTTGGAAAGTTTTGAAAGCTGTAATGAGACAACAATTTTTTCCTCCTTACTATCATCGTGAATTGCGTCGCAAATTGGAGCAATTAAAACAAGGCAGTAACACTGTTCATGCTTACTACCAAGAGTTCAAATCTTATATGCATCATTGTGACATAGAAGAATCTGAGGATGATATAATGAATAGATTTTTTGGTGGTTTGAACCATGATATTCAGGCAAGATTTCAGTATATTCCTCGTTGCATTACTGGTATATATGTCCGTGCTTGTACCTTTGAGAGACAAATACAGGAGGATGCATTAGGTGACTACAATAACTACTATTCCAGTTCATGCTCACCACCGCCGGTTGGTTACTCCACTATTGCACCTACTAGAGCAGCCCCACCTCGGATTGTGAGCGCGATATCATCTCAAGAGTATGGTGCATTGTCAACGTCCGTACCTACATCAGCTACATCTCTGCGAGGTAACAGTAAAGGTCTTGATGATATAACTTCACATGAGAATGAAGCATGCCTAGTTAACTTGAATGCATCATGTGTTGAGTTACCTGTTGATTTGAGCACACCACCTATTTTAGAGAGTGATCAAACAACTGAAATATCAACAATTTTGAGTGCACCCATTGAATTAACTGTTGATGCAAAAGAACTAATGTTTAATCATTTTGATATGGCCTCCAATCTTGGTGGTGATTCTGTGTCCAATGACTTATTGCATGTTTGCTTATTTAAGCATGTTGTAGCATGTAAATTTGATGCAAGTAAGGTTTATTCACCAAAGTTGGGATGGTTTAAGGATGAACATTGCGAATCTTTTGAAATGAATAAGAGCTTCACTTATATGTGCAAACTGAATTCTAATATTTTCATGCCTTCTACTTCTTGTGATAATTTTTTGGCTTTAGTTTTTATGAACTATGAAAGTTACTCATGTATACATGTGTCATACGTGCAAAAAACAAGGGAAGTTAAACTGGATGACATATACATATACAACATGTACACCTTGTCTCTTTTGTTAGCCACATTTCAGATTAAGCAACGCCGAGGACGGCTTTGTTTTCAAAAAGGGGAGGATGGTGAGGACATGACTACCTTGGATACGACCAAAAATATTGCATACATGCATATTTGTCAGATGATTTCTAGTGCAAACTATTCAATAATCTATTTATGTTATCCAGAACAAAAATACTTCACACACTTTTGTGTTTTGTCTAATTGCAGGTGTATGTGATATTTGTACAATTCACATATGAAGATAAGGGAGAAAGAGATGTTTAAGTGCTGTTCAAAAAGTTCTTTCACGTCACTTTTGGGCCAAGAGAAGATAGAGTCCAAGTCTCTCACGTTCTGGATTCAGATTCGGACTGCACAGACATACCTGACTCAAAACGCCAACAACTTTTTCATACGGACTCCGAATTGGGTGATTCTTTTTTTGTTGGATTCTAGATTTCGTGCTCTTTGCAGTCCAATTGGATTCACCTTCAAATTTGTCCGGAGCGTTGAAATATAGACGAAACAATCAGACGCTGCAGCAGAATCCGAGTCAAACAACAAGTCCAAAGGTGTTGCATCACCTCCACTTGGGCCCATTGGCCTTGTACGACCTAGGGTTAGTTTTAGGCTGCCTTGGGACGTCCTCCCACCTCCTAGGCCGCCACCCCTTGCTCCTATATAAGTAGATCTATCTAGTAGCTTTTTCCTTAGGATTTGTTTAGTTAAAAGTTAGCCATTGCAACTTTGTGTACTTTGTTTGTGTCCAACGACCAGACCAAGACCGTTTACGGATCCCCACCTTTATCAATACTTCATCTATATTCGCAATATTCAGATTGCTTTATCATATTCTTGCTTGTTCTTCGATTGCTTGCAGGAATAGACCTTCGGGGTCAGGTTGATTGTGCTCTGGCGTGGTCAATAACCTCTCGGAGTTGGTTTAGCGATTGCTAAGGCGCAACGTCGTGCACGTTTGTAGTCGAATCGTCAAAGTCGTCTCCACCAAATCGATAGTTATCATCTCATCGAAAAATCGGGACACCCCCGCCTCTATCAATGATGCACAATCAAGTATGATGCATAAACGGTTTAATGAGGCATGGCATCACAAAGTGCACAAACAATCCTACAAATTAAGAGGAGCTCATTATGCAACGAGTTGCATATTGCCGAAAACACCACATGCCTTATTTAGTTCACTCTTGTTTAGGTAGCCAACAATATTAAATGTTGATTAACATGGAAAGAGGTGAAGCATATGAAAACTACCTATCTAGACAAGTTTAAATGAGGCCAGAACAACAAGCAACTAGTCCGGAAAAATCCTCATGTGCAAAATATGGATTTGGTACTGTTCTGCCCTAAAAACAATTTTAAAATTATTAAACATGCAAAGTAAAGCCACCATGTTAAACTAGGCATTTTTCTACCCCATTTACATATAAAGTTTATTAAATTTGGAGCTGCGGCTATTTAGTTATGAAATAAAGCATTTTAACATATTGTTAGAGCAAATTTAATCAAACATCATTTTAAGCATTTCAAACATGGATGAAAGTTGCAGATTATTAAACTAGACAAATTTCTAGGCATTTTACATATATAATGTTTTTACAAAAGATGCATAGTTTGGGAGATATTAAATGTGTGAACATGAGGGTCTTTTCTCAAAAAACTGCAGTCTCTGGAATAAAAAACAAAATCATAGAACCTAAAAAAAGAGTCGGGGCCGAATCTGGCCGGCCCAAAGTGCACAGGGGCTGCAGGCGGCTCATCCTGGCCCAAGGCCGGGTCCGGGAAGAGGCTTGGCAGGCCGGGCAGAGGAAGAAGTGGCGCTGGATTATGGCCCAAGAGGCCGGCCATGCTGGCGCTTGAACCGGTCAACAGGGACGAGTGGTCGAAGCAGAGCAGCTCGACAGAGGTGCAGCGGACATGGCGGCACGCCGTGAAGCAGAATGGCGGCGAGCAGGCCATAGAATCCGCGGGACTCCGGCGCGGCAGGGCTTGATGCTGTCGTACTCATCCTCTGCGTTCGCACACAGACGTAGGGGAGGCAACAATGGACTTGGCGGCGGGGAGGGAGGTTCAGACGAAGCAAGGAAGCAGCGGCGACGGGCAGAGCTGTAGAGGGACTTGGCAGGGCGAGGGTCCACGGAAACCAGCCGGATCCGAGGCCAGGACGGCGATGATGGATGGAGACGAGGCGGCAACTCACTAGGCGTTCTTCATCTCTTGTCGAATAGGAGGCGGTCGAGGCAGGGGCCGCGGGCGTAGGAGCTTGGCGCGAAACCATGGCGGCGCTGGACGCGGGTGACGGGGCGCAGGGGTCCAGGAACCAAAGTGAGGGGCGAGGGCCGGCCATGGTGTTCCTATGAGTGAGAGTAAGCGTGAGGGAGAGACAGGGAAAGGAGAAGGACGAGCAGGGAATAGAGGAGGGACGCGGCGGTCCTGCTGGTGCTCCGGCAGTGGCATCCTGGTGGTTGAGGCCGCCGCCAACGAGCGAAAGGCAGCGCTGCTCGCGATCCATCCTGGAGGGGCTTGGCGCTTGGGACTGCTGCTGATGCTCTGGATCGAGTGGAGGGGATCTGGGGTGTGGGTGGTTGGCTCGGGTGAGATCCCGAAGGAGATTTGAGTGTGGCGGCGGCAGGGACAAGACTCCTAGATTTTAGGGTTTGGTCTTGATTTAGACTAGGGACTATATATATAAAGAAAGAGGGAGAGTTTAGGGGCTAATCCGTCCCTCCAAATAAAATCGAGCGGTCGAGAAATATAGACTAGGAAGTCCAAATGAGAAAATGATGATGTTTTGTAGAGTTTGGGGATGATCCGGATCCAATGGTGACGACTGTACGGGTCGGGTCCGGGACAACTTTTCGGACGCGCGCGTGAGGAGGGCCGCGGGGTGACGAGAAAGGTTAGGTTGGGCCTAGCGGTAGGTAGTGGACTGTGCAGAAGGCCTCGGACTGAGGAAAGAGAAGAGAGAAAGGCCCTGCGACTGTTTCCGGAGACAGAAAACGTCCGACGTTTGACCGACTATATTGTCGCTATAGTTAATCGTTGGGGCGTCAAACGAACTCCGAATGTGATGAAACTTGGCAGGCGGCCTACCTACAACATAACAACACCGCTTGCCAACTTTCAGCCCATTCCGAGAACATTTTCCGGCCACTTATAAAAAATATTTCGGACGTGTCGCGGGCGCATGCAAGGGTGTTTGGTCTCAGAACGGACAACTTAAAGAAGTAGGAGACCGGGACGGATGCAAGTTTTGAAAACAGATGATGCAATGCACATGATGACATGATGAAATGCAACACGCAAGCAAAAGACATGGCAACGTCGGCGAATAACTGGAAGACACCTGGCACATCGGTCTCGGGGCGTCACAACACTCCACCACTACAAGAGGATCTCGTCCCGAGATCTAGGATGGCACCGAGGGAAACGAAAGAGGAAGGGGAAAAGGTAAAACTAAGTTTCTTCTTTGACAAACGAGTGAAACCATGAACCTTGAATGGTTGAACAAATTGAAAGAAAGAATACAACAAAGATGAACGAAGTTGAAAGCACTCCGTTAGGAAAGAGGAACAAGGAAGAACAAATTCGGACAGCACTCCGGTTGAAAAGAGATGCAAGACTTGATAAGGCGAAAAGAACTTGAGCAAAAGGGCACAACACTCCGGTTAAATGGATAAGCATGAAAAGAACAAGGTCCTGACAAAACAAGAAGATGAGTTGAAGAGAGCAACATCACAATGCCTCCGGAAGAAAAGAGAATGGAATGGAATGAACGGAGGAGAAAAACTATATCTTCTCTCTCGAATGAGCTTGAAAGCATCTTTAGGAGAAGGGTCGAACGTAGTTGTTGGAAAACCAACAATGAAAAGAGTAAGCTTGTAGTGGGCTTATGGAGAACATCTCAAAACTATGAGGTGAAATTCTGCCACTAACGGAAAACAATAGATTGGATTGATATCAACAAGGAGACGAGAAACTTATTTCACCAGGAGGATAAATGAAGAACTTGGATCATTTATAAGCAGCATAGATAGCAACAATCCTTAGGGAAGGCTTTAGGTGAAATATAACCCAAGATAATTCCAATAACGAGGTTGATTGGTTCAAAAGATGTCTTGAGCGAAGAGAAAATGATGGATTTAGATATGTCACTATTGAAAAACTTGTGAATCGTGAAACACGAAAGGAAAATTATCAACAATGACATAACACCGCCTCAAAAGATAAGATAGAACAAATAGGACTTTGGGATGCAAGATGCAGAATGCTTGAACTTCTCTGAAAAGAATCTCAATGAACACTTCGAGAAGAAATTGAATCCTTGATCAACCATCATGTAGAGCCTCCATGAAGAACTCCGATAAAAAAGAATAATGAAGGAAAGAGAAGTTGAAAAAAAGGTGAAGCCTTGCGATGATTTAAATGGATCTTTGTGATGATGAGAGCTTGGAACTCCGGGAAAAGAAATGTTAAAGCATCTCGAACCGAGAATGTGATATGATGAACCACTCCGGAAAGCAGGAATTGAACTTACTCGATGAAACAAGAATAAGAATTACGTTATGCTCATCCTTCACCAATTATGTTGATTACAAACAATGGATTTGGCATACTACTTATTCTCGTAGAAAGGATTAAGCTAGATATAGTGCAACTTGAGAAGGTCTTCAACGATCCACCGGTAGAATTGAAACAACGAATGAATTGATAAGATAAAGAAGGAAGAGAAATCTTGAAAGAACCACCGTAAGAATTGGAAATGAATGACGTAATGGGATGAATCACCGGTAAGAATTAGAGAACGAATGAGGATACTTGAGGAGATTTAGATACAACTGAAACAAAGAGATACGAGCTGATTAGAGAATATTGAATGATGCACCGGTAAGATTTGGAGAACAATAGCTGAAAGCTGGAATGAATAAATTTTGAGATGATGGGCTCCGGAGAATCAAACTAAAAAGACTCTTGAATAGCTCTGGATGGGTGAAAAGAATTCTCACCAATCAAAAAAATTATGAGAGAATGGCATCAAGCTATAACCATGAATCTTGAAGAGAATGGAGCAAGATTGAGAGAAAAATCTTCTTCGGTCTTCAAATCCAATAATGACAACGAGAAAACACCACCATGAAATTGTTGAGATACTCCGGGATGACGAATAGAAAGGTTGAGCCAACGGTGAACAGAATTTGACAGATCTTGGAGAAATACATATGACTGATGATAATTCATTCTTACGTCAACTTGGAAAAATAATTTGAGAGTAACTCCGGGAAGATTAGAAGAGTCAGGTAAGATCCTGGGAAAAGACCTGTGGGTTAGGGCCCACTCAAAAGAAACACCGTTGAAAGATTTGAAGAGAGATTGCACCAGTTGAAATAAATGGCTTGAATGAGATAACAATCTCGAAAAAGGCTTGAACGAATACAGAGTGGAAGCACGAATGTTCGAGATATCTTCAGCACTCGAGAACAAATGAATAGCGAGGAGTAGATGATTAAGAGGTGCACCGGCATGAGAAAGCATTTGAAACAAGGAAAAGGCATGTGATCAATACAGAAAGCTTGAATTGATTCCACCGGAGAAGAAAAGAATGAACAATAAAACACTTGAAGCTCCGTTAGTATCTTCCTGAGCATCACCGGATAAGAACATTGAGGAAACAATGAATAAACTTCACATCCATAAGATGGATACTTGATTCAGAAATCCGAGTCCTTGAAGAAAAAGTGTGGGAGGGTGGGTAAAACAAAGGCAACTTGGGACGAATGAAACAAACACCATTGAGAATACTTAGAGTTGATCTTGCGAATGTTGAAATGATCGGATCCACTTGAAGAGAAACACGCCGGTTGGAAAGAATTGACATGACAATCTTGACTATCATGAAGGATTGGTATTCACATAGAAGTATGAGAACACCGCTTGGAAAAGGTATGGAAACACATTTGACTTCGAAGCAACTCGAATACCACAACAAAAAACAAAACAAAGGATTGGCTTGCAGAAAAAAGACGGAACAAACATATGATAGAGATTTCGTCCGAAGTTTTCGTGGTGGGGCCCACACGGGCTCGATCGTACAATACCATCATGTACAAGGCAGTGCACATGACATGCAAAGTGTCCTCGAGTCAGCATAGCCAAGGACTCTTTAAGACACAACGAGACCACTGTAAAACCAACCGTGGATAGGCGGACCACTAGACGTCGAACCCCAATTTCATATCATGCATCTGTCGGAAAGATATCCTAGGAGCTACTTGAATTCCCACTTATAAACTCCCAAAACTTTCTGGTTATGCAATCAGGTGTTGGGGATACAGGGGAAGCATAATATCTCACCCAAAACTAGCAAATCCTACATCCAGCTGTATCCATCCTTCAACACATAACCAAGAAACTTTCAGAAATCATTTACCTCAACCTTCGAAAAGCATCCGTTATACGAGTTATGGCAATACTCCCGAACTCCCGCCCCAGTACTGGGTGGCGTCGAGGTTATCTCACTGACAACTGCATAAAAGAGATTTTCGATGTCGGCGAACTCAGGTATTCCAGAACTGCAACGATAAAATTGTGACGACAACATCTCGGAGCTCAACTCCCCGGGACACTGCCACAACCCCTAAATGTCAGGAGGCACCAAGAACAATGTTCTCATCACAAAACCATCGGAAGATTCCAAGATACCCGCGTGATCCTAAAAAAAATTTCGTGAAATTTGAGGAGAGGGAAGTTAAAACTTCTACGTCAGGAGGCCTCACCAGAGCGACGAAGGGACTGAGGAGTAAAAAGAATCCTACTCTCCGATATATATAATCCTACATGACTCAAAACATTTTTCTAGACTCAACAACGCCAGCCATTCGATCAAGCAGGGGGCTCCTAAGTCGGGGAAGGCTCTGATACCAACTTGTAACACCCACGATGCGGCTATATCTCCCACGTGTCGGAGCACGACTTAGAGGCATAACCGCATAGTAGGCATGTCGCAAGAGGGGTAATCTTTACACATCCCATGTACTGAATAAGAAAGGGATAAAGAGATGGCTTACAATCGCCACTTCACACAATACATAAATATAGCATTACATCATCCAGATACAATCAAGGTCCGACTACGGAACCAAAATAAAGACAACCCCAAATGCTAGATCCCCGATCGCCCCGACTGGGCTCCACTACTGATCAACTGGAAACGAAACAACACAACGCACACGATCTTCATCGAGCTCCCACTCGAGCTGGGTTGCGTCACCTGCACTGGCATCAACGACACCTGCAACTGTTTTGGAAGTATCTATGAGCCACGAGGACTCAGCAATCTCACACCCGCGAGATCAAGACTACTTAACCTTATGGGTAGGAAAAGGTAGTGAGGTGGAGCTGTAGCAAGCACTAGCATATATGGTGGCTAACTTACGCAAATGAGAGCGAGAAGAGAAGCAAAGCACGGTCGTGAACTAGAAATGATCAAGAAGTGATCCTGAAACTACTTACGTTCAAGCATAACACAAGAACTGTGTTAACTTCTCGGACTCCGCCGAGAAGAGACCATCACGGCTACACACGCGGTTGATGCATTTTAATTAAGATAAGTGTCAAGACCTCTACAACCGGACATTAACAAATTCCCATCTGCCCATTACCGCGGGCACGGCTTTCGAAAGTTCAAAACCCTACAGGGGTGTCCCAACTTAGCCCATCACAAGCTCTCACGGTCAACGGAGGATAGTCCTTCTCCCAGGAAGACCTGATCAGACTCAGAATCCCGGTTACAAGACATTTTGACAATGGTAAAACAAGACGAGCAAAGCCACCCGAATGTGCCGACAAATCCCGATAGGAGCTGCACATATCTCGTTCTCAGGGCACACCGGATGAGCAATCCGTACAACTAAAACCAACCCTCAGGTTTCCCCGAGGTGGCGCTGCAAGGGGCTCTAGTTTGGGCCAACAGTCAGAGCAGCACTGGCCCGGGGGTTTAAAATAAAAATGACCCTCGGGCTCCAGAAACCCGAGGGAAAAAGGTTTAGGTGGCAAATGGTAAAACCAAGGTTGGGCCTTGCTGGAGGAGTTTTATTCAAGGCGAACTGTCAAGGGGTTCCCATTATAATGCAACCGCGTAAGGAACGCAAAATCAAGGAACATAACACCGGTATGACGGAAACTAGGGCGGCAAGAGTAGAACAAAACACCAGGCATAAGGCCGAGCCTTCCACCCTTTACCAAGTATATAGATGCATTAAAGTAAACAAGATATAATAATGATATCCCAACAAACCCATGTTCCAAACATGGAACAAACTTCAACTTCACCTGCAACTAGTAACGCTATAAGAGGGGCTGAGCAAAGCGGTAACATAGCGAAACAATGGTTTGCTAGGACAACGTGGGTTAGAGGTTTGACATGGCAATATGGGAGGCATGATAAAGCATGTGGTAGGTATCGCGACATAGCAATAGAGCGAGCAACTAGCAAGCAAATATTGAAGTGATTTCGAGGGTATGGTCATCTTGCCTGAGATCCCGCAAGGAAGAAGAACGAGTCCATGAAGAAGACAAACGGACGTAGTCGAACGAATCCTCACAACTCCGGAACGAAACCGAAGCTAACGCGAGAAGCAACCCGGAAAGAAGCAAACAACATAGTAAACAACCATCACATAATCATGGCATGATGGACAATCAAGTATGATGCATGTCCGGTTTAATGAGGCATGACATGGCAAAGTGCACAAACAATCCTACAAATTAAGTGGAGCTCATTATGCAATGAGTTGCATATTGCCGAAAACACCACATGACTTATTTAGTTCACTCTTGTTTAGGTACCCAACAATATTAAATGTTGATTAACATGGCAAGAGGTGAAGCATAGGAAAACTACCTATCTAGACAAGTTTAAATGAGGCCGGAACAACAAGCAACAAGTCTAGAAAAAATCCTCATGTGCAAAATATGGATTTGGTACTGTTCTACCCTAAACACAATTTTAGAGTTATTAAACATGCAAAGTAAAGCCACCGTGTCAAACTAGGCATTTTCTACCCCATTTACATATAAAGTTTATTAAATTTGGAGCTACTGTTATTTAGTTATGAAATAAAGCATTTTAACATATTATTAGAGAAAATTGAATCAAACATCATTTTAAGCAATTCAAACATGGATGAAAGTTGTAGATTATTGAACTAGACAAAATTCTAGGCATTTTAGATATATAATGTTTTTACAAAAGATGCATATTTTGGGAGATATTAAATGTATGAACATGAGGGTCTTTTCTGAAAAACTGCAGTCTCTGGAATAAAAAGCAAAATCACAGAGCCTAAAAAAAGACTCTAGGCCGAATCTGGCCGGCCCAAAGTGCACAGGGGCAGCAGGAGGCTCACCCTGGCCCAAGGCCCGGTCGGGGAAGAGGCTTGGCAGGCCGGGCAGAGGAAGAAGTGGCGCTGGCTTGCGGCCCACGACGCCGGTCACGCTGGCGCTTGAACCGGGTCAACGGGGATGAGCGGCCGAAGAAGAGCAGCTCGACAGTGGCGTAGCGGACATGGCGGCACGACGTGAAGCAGAACGGCGGCGAGCAGGCGATGGAATCCGTGGGACTCCGGTGCGGCATGGCTTGGCGCTGTCGTACTCATCCTCCGCGCTCGCACACAGACGCAGGGGAGGTAGCAATGGACTTGGCGGCGGGGAGGGAGGTTCTAACAAAGCAAGGAAGCAGCGGCGACGGGCAGAGCTACAGAGGGACTTGGCAGGGCGAGGGTCCACGGAAACCGGACGGATCCGAGGCCAGGACGGCGGCGACGGATGGAGACGAGGCGGGCAACTCACTAGGCGTTCGTCGTCTCTTGTCGAACTGGAGGCGGTCGAGGCAGGGGCCCTGGACGCACGAACTTGGCGCGAAACCATGGCGGCGCTGGATGCGGGTGACGCGGCGCAGGGGTCCAGGAACCAAAGTGAGGGGCGAGGGCCGGCCATGGCGTTCCTGTGTGATAGAGGCGGGGGTGTCCCGATCTTTCGATGAGATGATAACTATCGATTTGGTGGAGACGACTTTGACGACCGACTACAAACGTGCACGATGTTGCGCCTTAGCAATCGCTAAACCAATCTCCTGAGGTTACTGACGATGCCGGAAGCACGGTCAGCCTGACCACAAAGGTCTATTCCTGCAAGCAATCGAAGAACGAGCAAGAATATGATAAAGCAATCTGAATATTGCAAATATATATGAGGTATTGATAATGGTGGGGATCCGGAAGCGGTCTTGGTCTGGTCGTTGGACACAAACGAAGTACACGAAGTTGCAATGGCTAACTTTTAACTAAACAAATCCCAAGGAAAAAGCTACTAGATGGATCTACTTATATAGGAGCAAGGGGTGGCGGCCAAGGAGGTGGGAGGACGTCCCAAGGCAGCCTAAAACTAAATCTAGGTCGTACAAGGCCAATGGGCCCAAGTGGAGGTGATGTAACACCTTTGGACTTGTAGTTTGACTCAGATTCTGCTGCAGCATCAGATTGTTTCGTCCACAACTCAACGCTCCGGACGAATTTGAAGGTGATTCCAATTGGGTTGGAA